>NC_134900.1:8550970-8850970 GCF_041734735.1 Babylonia areolata | reverse complement strand
TTCTCACCCGAACACGCGGGGCTCGATCTGCTGTTAGGACTTTTTTTTTCTTTTTTCTTTTTCTTTTAACCCAAAGCTTTATAATAAACAATACTGAACACATTTTAACGATTAGATTTTTTTTTTTTAAGTGTATCACAAGTGAGTCTTGAAGGCCTTGCCTTTCGTGTTAACTGTGAATTCCGACTGATTCTGTGGATATTTTTATGGTAGTTTGGGGCATAATCCAGTAAGTGATGAGGCATTCAGAAATCTTTCTCTGAATAAATATTTAACAGTCTCCTTCTCCAACTTTCCATCACATGTTATCGTGTATTGTCCATTGAATATAGGATTGAACGGGCAGGTCAACAACTTGAAACAAAATGGCGTCGTTCGCGTTCGCGAAGAATATGAGCACGCGCTTTGAATATGAATAAATATGTGTACACAACTGATTTTTGCCCATGACCTTCAGGGCTCAGCCAATTTATTTATAAGTCCACTCGTAATATTGATTTTAGTATTTTCCAAAAAAGGCCATTTGGGCGAATGAACACAGCGAAAGCCCTGCACACTGAGAGTAAAACACACAAACTTTTCATGTATTGAGTATAATTTCAAAATGTAATGTTTAAGATGACAAAGATCAGTTAAAGCAAATTACGCCACCTAGCATTAATTACAGATTAATTTCCCTTTTTTTACTACCTGCACCGAAGACAAGCAAAATAAATATAACTTCCATGCTTAGCAAAAGAAGTTCCTGTTTGAACAAAAAATAATAAAAATGACTGTTCTTGTTGTTGTGTCAGAATATCAGATCAAAATGCCAAGTTTAGAGAATAAAAAAAATATAACAGTAAATTCAGTTTGCATATAATTTGGCTTCTTTTTTTTCTTTTCTTTTTTTTGTGCCCATTCCTGAGGTGCAATATTGTTTTAAACAAGATGACTGGAAAGAACTGAATTTTTCCTATTTTTATGCCAAATTTGGTGTCGACTGACAAAGTATTTGCAGAGAAAATGGCAATGTTAAAGTTTACCACACACACACACTCACACACACAGACAACCAAACACCAGGTTAAAACATACTCACTTTGTTTACACAAGTGAGTCAAAACAATTTACTCACTACACACCAGATATACATGAATATACATTCAAACTTTCAGCCACACAAATTACCACTGATACACTTCATTATCATTCACATGAACACTACACATCAAAATATATTGCACTGTTATGTGCAAGCCAGTTGAATTAGGATGAAAGCCCCACATAGCAGAGACCACCACCGCTTCCCTCCAATGACAGTCCAAATGAATCCACTGTCACTGCACCCAGGAAGCATGTAATGGAAAACATGGAAGGATAACTGAAGTCCAGAATATCTGTACATAGTGGTTGCCTAGTGGTTATGCCCATGCCTAGGAAGTGAAAAAATTTGAGCACACTGGTTTGAATCTCATCTCACACTCACCAGTATTTTCTCCCCCTTCACTAGACCTTGAGTAGTCTGGACACCAGTTATTCGGATGAGATGACAAACTGAGGTCCTGTGTGTAACACACACCTAGCAAATGCAGTATAGAGCCAACTGCAACAATAAACTTGTCCCTGGCAAAATGTTGTAGAAAAATCCACTTTGATAGGAAAACAAACATACTTGCAGGCAGGAAAAAACAAAGAAAACCAAAAAAGCTGTGCTGTAGTGACACGCTCTCCCTAAGGAGAATAGCCCAAATTTCACACAGAGAAAATTTAATGTTGTTGTGACAAGAAGTAACGCTGTACAATACAATAAAATACATGCACCCCACCCACCTTCAGCTGCTTCTCCTTCTCTTCAATGATGTTCTTGCTCATGATCATGACGCTGAGGATGAAGGACAACATGAGGATAGTGGGGAAGCTACCTCCCATGACTTTAATCATGGTGTTCTCGTCGTATGGTGGGTATGGCATGCGCCGAACGTACAATGACGACACGTTCAACTTCGCCCCAGGCTGCCACTCTCGGATCAGAGCTTCCGAGACCAATCGCTGAGTATACGCAAAGCCCCGCCAGAAGTACACTGCCAGTAACATAACAGTCATGTCCATGTTAAAAGTCTCTGGTTTTTGAAAGGGGGGGGGGGGGGGGGGGTTGGAGGGGGGGGGAGGTAAAAAAAAAAAACTATATTAAAAAAAAAAAGAAGTCTCTATTCATTTGTTTATTCTCTGGAAATATTGCATAAAAAAATGTGTGTCTCAACATCTAGTGACTGTTCATTCAGTCACAAGAAATGCAAAATGAGAAAGTTAAATCTCTTCTTTTTTTTTTTTTTTAAATCAACAAAAAAAAAGAAAACAAAAGTAAATGTGCCACTGCCAGTTTGCATGTCTGTGCGTGTAGTGGGGAAAACAGGTGTGTGTGTGTGTGTGTGTGTGTGTGTGCATTCTGTTGCATTCCCAGTGTCAGCAGTCTTTATAGAGTTATTATTCATGTTTGGCAGTCAGGTCACATGCCATACAAGACCCTGCAGTGATACTGAGCCATTGCAGCAGTGTTCTGTGGTGCCTCTTGTGGATCAATATACACAGGGCACCACCCACCAAGCCCTAATACAGATGAAAATAATCCTTCAATGAAAATAATCCAATAGAGTGGAGACGGTCATGGCAGTGTCCCTGCATCTGTCGACATCAAAGACTGGCATCACAACTGACTGATTGTATTCAATGGAGTGGAGACTGTCATGACAGTGTTGCTGTATGTGCTGACATCAAAGACTGGCATCACAACTGACTGATTGTATACAATGGAGTGGAGACTGTCATGACAGTGTCGCTGTATGTGCCGACATCAAAGACTGGCATCACAACTGGAATGGAGCTGGAACTCAAGCTGAGGTCACTGTGAGAGCAAGGTTTCAGAGTGATGACAACACTGCCATGGAGACCCCACATAGGTTTGGAACTTAGAAACTGGCCCGCTTTCTACTCTTCTTGGCTTGGTATATCCCTGCATCAACCAGGTCTGAGAGATACACAAACATGCAGTGTTGGTCAATCAATCTGAGTTACACTCCTCATGACACATCCATCAAGTTGAAAATACTCAACTGTATGGACCCAATCTTCCCATGTGAGCACAGAGCTAACAACTCTGAGTAGGAGCTAGCCATGAGCAAAAAAAGAGAGATGTGCTTCTGATGGGTTCAAACCCGTATCTTCCCAACATTAACCATGTTAAAAGGGGTAGAGTAGTGGTGGGGGTAGGGGTTGAGTAGGATAACAGCAAGAGGACAGGTGCACAATCCACTCTCTCCTCGTACCACAGCAGGGTCTTTTAGAAAGATGAATTGAGGTGTTTATTTCTCTAACTTAACAGCACACAGCCCCCATGGTACTGTCTTGACCGTCTGGCTCTCCTGGCCTGCTTCAAGGAAGGAAAAGAAAGAAACCCCACTTGCCTATTCATTTTATCCTCTTCACAAGCTGGCGCTGTATGCAAACTATCTTCCGACCCAGAACGTTTCCAATTGGCTGAAGTTAACAGACCAATCTGGGACCAACAGTGCTAGACTTGCACATCAGCACCTTTCTCACAGAACCCAGCATTGTCAAGGAGAAGGGGAGGGGAGGGGGGGGTGATGAAAAGAGGAAGGGAAGGAGGAGGAAAGATCGCCCAGCCCTGATTCTGTTCTAAACAGCTCATGATAAACACACCACACCATGTGGTGACCATTGACGATTGAGGCAGATGCCATCCTGCCAGAGATCGACATGGGGGGTAAGGAGGGGGTGGGGGGGGGAGGCGGGGTTGAAGGTGATGGAAGAGAAAAGGGAAAAGGGCAGGGGAGTGTATAGGAAGAGAATGGTCAGAGGAGATACCATCTTTACTTAGTATTTCTTGATAACTTGCTCCCTCTGCACTTGGCCAAGGGAAGGGGGGGGGGAGAAGGGAGAGAGGGTATGGGGAGGGGTGTTGGTGGGGATAGATGCCATGGAATGTGTGTGGGGGGGGAGGGGAGAAGAGTAGGGAGGTAGGAAGGAGGGATCCATCAGTGAACAGTGTGTCTGAGAAAATCCCACACTTCCACCATAGGTGCCTGACACACTATAACATCCACCCCTTGCTTTTGAAAGCAATGTCCTCATTGCTGCAGATTGCATACCAATCAATTGCTTCATGCAAATGGTGAGACAAATTCTCCAACGAAGAGTATTAGCAAAACATTAATACATAAGGATCTTACAGGAATCCCTGTCATCATACATTATCTGATGTATGTCACCCTTACATATTGCAAATAAATGCAGAACATTGTCAGCAACAAAAAAAAGCAATACCTAAAAACCTTCAAACAGGAAAGGCCAGTATAGAAATTGTAACTTCAACAGACTGAATAACCATAAAACATGAAAAGCAGCATTAAACTTAAGATAAGATAAGATAAGAATAACTTTATTATCTCCAACTGGAGAAATTTGGTCAGGTGCATTATCACAACATAGACAAGTAAACAACATGGGGACCATAACTGTAAAAGCCAACAACAGCTCCTACAAATATTACGAAGATACAAATGTAAAAAAGTATCACATACATCATTTCATACATACATCCACACACTGCAGGTAATAACTAGTATTCTTAATGTAAAAACAAAGAATTAAGAAACATTATTTGAATATAATTATAAACATACCTACTATACTGCACATTGATTATAATAGATAAGATAAGAATAAAGATGAATTGTGGAAAACCACAACCAGATAATCAGCACACACCCGCACCTCTTCCCCCCCCCCCCCCCCCCCCCCCCACACACACACACACCCCACACACGTGGATAACTTGATTAAACAAGAGTAATAAACATATGTTCTGAAATAAAAGCATTTCACATATTCACTTTTTAAAACATTGCAATTAATTATTACATCGTAATTATTAAACTATTCAATGTACATTCATCCTGCATATTGCACATTATTCTTCCTACATATTGCACATTCATTATAACCAATTGTCACGTTTTAAGCTCAGTAAACACACACACACACACACACACACACACACACACACATACACACACACACCACAACTAGAACAAGGTACAGCCTATCATGCACGGACTTTCACACGTATCACATGAGAGTGCGTGCGCGCACACACACACACACACACACACACACAGTTCTCAAGAATTTAAAAGGTGGATTGAACGTGGAATAAAAGTCTTCAGAGCTCTGGATTTCAACTTAAAAGTTCTGTAGCGTTGTCCTGATGGCAACAGCTCATAATACTTTGCTAAAATATGGGTGTCGTCAGTTGCTATCTGCCTGCTTTTTTTAACCACTCGACTTTCATACAGCTCTTGCATACTAGCTTGTTTCACTCCCACAATTTTACTGCATACACTCATGACATCGTTCAAAACACGCTTACTCCTCACTCCCAAACTTCCATACCAGCACATAAATGAAACTGTAAGCACGGACTCGATACAACATCGATAATAACTTTGAAGAATATTTGAATTTATACCAACATTTCTAAGCTTCTGTAAACAAAAAATTCTAGATTGACATTTCTTATGAATGGAATCAACATTTCTGTCAAAAGTCAGCTTATTGTCTAAGATGGTCCCTAAATATCTATATTCATTGACCCTCTCCACTGTTTGACCATCAATAACAAGGTCAGCTACAGGCAAGGGGTCTTTCCGAAAATCTATTAACATTTCTTTTGTTTTCAATACGTTGAGATCCAGATAGTTTTTCTCACACCAGGAACAGAACTTTTTAATTTCACTGAAATAAATAGCATCAGAGTTGGACAGATCTTCAATTGCTGAATCATCAGAATATTTTATGACAAGAGTTTCCTCCGTGCCTCTGCAGTCATTTGTGTACAGTGTAAAAAGAACAGGGGACAGCACTGTACCTTGGGGTGCACCAGTAGAAGTAGATTTTAGAGAAGAGTGGGCAGAATGAAAGCGGACGGACTGAGTTCTATTGAGAAGAAAACTTACTATCCAAAGAGTAAGCTTCGGATCAACATCTATGCCTAGCAGTTTGAGGGCAAGGAGATGAGGTTGTATTGTGTTAAAAGCAGAAGAGAAGTCAACAAAAAGGATACGAACGAAAGATCCTGTGTTATTCAAATGAAGGAAAGCATTATGAAGGAGAGTTAGGATAGCATCGTCAGTACTTCTGTGTGCTTTATAAGCAAACTGAAGAGAGTCAAGCTGCTGTTCAGTGAAAGAAAGAAGATGTCGGAGAATAATTTTTTCAAAGCATTTCATCACTACTGAAGTCAGGGCAACAGGACGGTAATCATTTAGTGCGGCTGGGTTCTTTTTCTTGGGGATAGGACAGATAGTAGATTTTTTCCAGATGCTGGGGACAGAGCAGTCTTTCAGAGACCAGTTGAAAATTTTGCAGAACACGTCACACAACTGGGAAGCACATATTTTCAGTAATCTTCCGCAGATATTGTCGGGGCCAATTGCCTTCGTGACATTCAGTTTTAAAAATAAAGATTCAACAACTTTTGCATCGATCTCAAAGTCTTCACCTGTGTTCCTATCTTTGATCTTTTCCTGCAACTGTGAGATAATACTATCCAGTTCCCTTCCCAGATCATTCCTTTCAAAGCGACAGTAGAAATCATTCAGTTTATTTGAAAAATCAATCTGTTCATCCTTTTCCATTTTACAAGCTACTGTTTTCCTTTTCGTTTCTCCAGTGATAATTTTTAACCCATCCCATGCATCTGCCATTTTTCCTGTCTGAAACTGTTGCTCTACTTTTGACTTGAATTCCCTCTGTCCCCTTCGTAATTCACCTCTAAGCTTCTTTTGTATCAATTTCCTATCCTTCTTGTTCCCTGACTGAAACGCTACCTTTTTCTCGTTTAAAATTGTTTTGAGAGACTTTGAGATCCATGGTTTGTTGTTGGGGAAAAGTTTAATTATTTTTGTCGGAATTATCATGTCTTCACAGAAACTGATGTAAGATGTAACAACATCAGCTGCTTCATGAACATTCTCACATGGGTCAGTCAACACACTCCAATCAGTACAATCAAAACATCCTCTCAGTTCATCCACACTCTGACGTCCAAACTTTCACACTCTTTTTCACAATCGGCTCTGTCTGTATCTTTGGTCTGTAGGCTGGGATTAACTGAACAACATCATGATCAGATACACCCACTGGTGCAAGGGGAACAGATTTGTAGGCATTAGGAATGTTCCCATAACACAAATCGATTGTCTTGTCCAGTCTGGTCCGGCAGGTAACATATTGTTTAAAAGAAGGTAAGGCTTTCTTTAAATCACAGTGATTAAAATCTCCAACAATAAAACACGGGGCGTCGGCAGAGATGAGTTGAAGATCGCGAACAACACCTGCGATCGTCCTTCCTGCACGTGCAGCAGATGCCTGGTCAAAGACTGGGGCGTACACAACAGTCAAGAAAATACGGCCGAACTCACGTGGCAGGTATCGAGGCCTCAGCGACACTGATATGAGTTCAAGTTCCTGTGTACACAGTTGCTTCTTCACACACACATTCGCACTGTCACACCACTTCTCATTGACATACAGGCACACGCCACCACCCATTTTCTTCCCCACTTTCTTGCAGTCTCTGTCCATTCTGTACGGAGTGTTAAAACCATCAATTGCAACACATTCATTCGACACTTTCTCACTAAACCAGGTTTCGGTAAAACAAAGCACACACGAGTTCCTAAAATCATTTAAAAATCGACAGTTTGCTCGTACTTCATCTAAATTCCAGCTAAAACACCACCCTGTACGCAAAATACCAGATCCACTAGCAGGCTACAGCAGCAAGTCTACTCACTGACAGGTGGTTCACATTAGTCTTGTACATAGCACTACATTTTGGGAGTATTGACCCTGTCAGTCTCCCATCCCAGTTCCTATCCATTTGAGCCGACATTCTAGCACCTTTTGAGCCACAAGACATGTGCATTTCAGGCTTCAGATGAAACCTGGTGCTAGTCTCACACAAACCAGTGCACACTGATTTGTGTGATGGTCTGGGAGTCTTGACTGCAGCTTGGCAGTCTACGTCATTCTCCTTCTTCCAACATTGACCAGGAATCCCTGGATCAGGTGGCATGGGCAGCAGCACCCATTCATCTCGGCATTGATCATCACCATTGCAGTCACCTACTGAATGGCTCTTCATCAGTTTATCTGAAATCCTTTCTTCCAGTTTGTGATCCCGCCCCTTGAGACCATTGTGGAAGTCTCTGTGTATTTCATTGTGGGAAACCTTGCTCTTTACTTTGGGAAAATCCTTACCCTTGTTGTGGTTTGGGGAAATCCTATTCCCCACTGCTGACTGGATTTTTCCTTTCCCAACTTTCTTCTTTTTCTTTTTGCCCACAGCCCTGGTCTTAACTAAAACCTCATCTCTCTGACCAACTAGACCTGACACTAGCCCCTGCATGGACCTGACTTTTCCCTCTAACAACAACAGTTTGTCCCCCAGTCGTGCCATCTGTTCCCTGGCCTGTTGCTGTTGTTGGTCCTCTTCCAGCTCTCTCAGCAGCCTCAGGGCTTCATCCCTCGCCTGGATGAAGGTGGTTTGAGGCTCTCGCCTCACTACCTGGCACAGCTCCCTTTTCAACAAGGCGTTCCGGAGGCCACTGATGAAGTGGTCCCTCAGCATATCAGCAGTGAGGGCCCCAGTCGTCTTCATCTGGATGGTTCTCTCCATGCTGTGCAGAGCATGAGAGTAGTCCATGATGGACTCCTCCAGCTGCTGTACCCTGCTGAAAAGTATGGACAGTAGTGTGGTGACACGCCGTCCGTCACCGAACACCCCCAGCAGAATGCCAGTCACCTTCTCTGGGGTGTTGGTGTCCTCCAGGTCCCACAGCATCAGCTCCCTGCGTGCGGTTCCCTGCAGATGGCTGTAGATGAAGTATGCAGCCATCTCGTCTCCCATGGGGTATGCGGCCAGGACCCTCTCCGCCTCAGTGACAAAGTCCTCAGCCGACGTCTCGCCTGGCTCACCAGTGAACACTGGCAGTGTGGTTGCTGCACACCACTGCATGGGGGACTGCTGTGCTGTGGTAGTAGGCATGGTCATCCTCGGGCTGTGCTGGGCTGTGCTGGGCTGCAATGGGCTGTGTGCTGCTAAAGCTAAGAGACACCTCACCTGCTGATCCTGTCGGCGATGCCAAGTTGTTAAAAGGGGTGGTAGTGGTGGGGATAGGGGTTGTACGGGTAGGTGTAGAAGGTGTGACACACTATAACAACCATTTTCCCCAAACTACTGGTTATCTCTCTAACTACTACTGTTCATCTCTCAATGTGCCGATATACTAATTAACCAAACAAAAATGTGTGAGGGCAAATACTGGAAGCTGGCTGATGCATGAAAACAAACACTGTTCAGAACTGGTAACTGTCTCACCTCACCACCACAATACAACAAACAACGTACTGTTAAAGTATTTAGCAGGTGACAGCCCTTGCCGGAAAGAAAATACCCTCCATGTGTACCACTCATGTTTTGACCACGGTCGTATGGTATACTTGACGTTGGGGGGCAAGGCACTGGCTGAGGGCTCAATGTCAAAAATGACAGTGAAGCGGTACTTCTCCTTAGTCTCCTCTCCTAGCAGTTGGTAGAACTGAATGACGTCTTCCTCAGATTCAAAACCCATGACAATCACTGCAAAACAGAGAAGACAACATCATGATGAAGTGAAAGTAACAAATGCATGATTAACGAGCCATTTACTTTTAGGATCCACACAGCAAACAAGCTCACCCAAGTCATTAAATATTTCTCGGTCCACAAGAGCGGCAAACTATGAGTCTATCTCCCTTCATGAATATATGTATGTGGAAGATCCAATATGCATGTAAAAGATCTCATACTTTGTCTCAGTAGTTGTTAGGTTAAGGAAACATGAACACACTGTATGCATCTTCTCCAGAAACTGGAGTAAAGATATCTAAATGGGTACCTCACATAGTTACACAAGGTCTTTTTCAGTCCTGCACTTACTGATGATGCAAACTGTAATACTGTACCAACAAAATCATCCAGTGTAAAAATTATTTTGTGCAAGATTAGATCCACATGGAAAACATACCTCTCTCCTGGCATCATCCATATGGAGTGAGCTGCTACTGTCTGTCCACCAATCTTCAATTCTATCAAATCTTTTTGATAAATGCAAAACTGTCCTGTTCCAAAAGGTCAAAAATAAAAATAAAAGAAAGAAAAAAAACATGCAAAAAGAACACAGTATTCAATGTATAGTTCTTCTGGTACATTTAACCAAGAATACAAATGACACATTTCCTGCATTACTAAAATCTTCTGCTTGCCTACAAACTTTGACATTGGTTTTACAAACTTTGTGTGTGTGTGTGTGTGTGTGTGTGTGTGTGTGTGTGTTTGTGTGAAAGAGAGAGACAGACACGGAGTATTCTTTAGAAACTATGAAATATAAATATTCTTAGAATAAAGTTCATATTTGAGCTCTGATATCCCAGCCACAAAGTGCATGTGGTAGAGGAATGAGAAAACATACACATAGTCTTCTTTTAAAGTTTTTGAGCAGTCCCATACTTGGTGATATTCTTCCCCCAGATTCGTTATTCTGTAAGCAAAAAACAAAACCCAAACCTCGAAAATTGCTTACACACAAAAAAGGAAACTAAACTAACACATGCACACGCAAAAATATAAGAGGACAACAAACTGACCTCTTACATGCAGCTTAAATGTTCGTTTTTCTACAATTGATACCGCACTGAACTTAATGGAAAGGTCGAATTATCTCCCTTTGCTTTTTTTTTTTTTTTTTTCTTTCCCTCAGTTATTGTGCGTCTATCCAGGTGCCTTGAAGGAGGAATATTTTTCCCTGCTATAATCAGTTTGGGTGTTCGTAGGAAAACAAACAAGTGCAAAAGATCAATAGGTGCAATAATTTAGGACGCTAAAACAGGACATTACCCAAACTTGTTTGGTTAAATTTTGGATTTTGTTGTTGTGGCGAAAAAAAATATTTTTATGACATGCCATTTAGAAAACGTTTTGACTTTGTCAAGTCTTCCTGCTGAGTTACATTCATTTCTATTACATATGTTGTTGCGCAAGATTTCTTTTACTTGCTCAAAGTCTAGTTATGAGACTTCAATGGAAAGTGATTCTCTGTGTGTGTGTGTGTGTGTGTGACATGACTTGTCCTGGAATAACTATACTATTTATGAAAAGATTGTTAAAACTTCATTTCATTATAAATGGATTTTTAGTCAGTGAAATAGCAAGTTTCATCTCAAGATTCCCTGGTTCATATACAATTACTCTTTGCGCTGTAGATCACTTCTTGAGGCTAATAAGAGTTGATAGTTTATAGACTGGCTATGTGCATTGTATTTCCGTACAGTGACGTAGACTGTGCTTATAGTTAATGTGTCATGGTTAGTGACCTTCCAGTGTAAACACAGAGTTTTGCTTGTACTTGGAAAGATCCGGGAATGAGACTTTTTGTCAGTGAATGTCAGCACAGAAATGGAGTTATGATGAAGACTGTGTGTGGGTGTGTGTGGGTGTGAGGGTGTTGTGCCAAACAAGGTTTCCAAGCTAGGATCCAGATAATATTCCTTTATATAGCAGGTTTCAGTTGCTGGTTGATTTCCTTAATGTCACCTGCATGAATATTTTAGTCGTGGTGTGTGTATCAGTTTTTAGTTGGTGTTATTTACGAAATAGGTATCGGGTTGTGTTCACAAGGCCCCATACAAGGAATAGTAGTTTTGTTATTTTGGGAACATAAGAGTCACCATATATAGGATAGTGTTTTTGTTATTTTGGGAATGCAGAGTCACTAGACCAATTGTTAATCAAGCACATCTTGATTAAGACTTTTTACCTTATGTCAATTGTTAATCAAGCACATCTTGATTAAGACTTTTTACCTTATGTGCTGACATAATTTTCTGGGGAAGAGCTTCATCAATAATCATTATTATGATTTTTTCTCAGTGGAATTCTCTCACTTACTATGAGTTACTTTGAACTACAAGTAGTTCATTTCAATTCTGCATTCTGCAATACAGTATGTTTTGATGATAAGCCTGTTTTGCAATAGGTATAAACTCTTTTGTTTCACTGATAACAATTCATCATGATCATGTGGACATGGTATAGACTCTTCTTTCTTTGTTATTAATTCACCATAATCATGTGAACTTGACAGATGCTGTTTTGGTTCATTGATATTAGTTAGCCATGACCACATGGACATGGTAAATGCTGTTGTATTTTCTGTTATTATTTTGCCATGATCATGTGGACAAGGTATAAATTCCTTTATTCCATTCTTATTAATTTACCATGACTGTGGGGACATAACAACAATAATAATACAATAACAATAATATTAGTGATAATGATAATAATAATTATTTTTCTTATTTGACACAGCAGGCTTCAAGGGCCTCACATGAAACAGTATATATAAACAACAGTGCATAATCACATACCTCTGCAATGAAAAACAAAAAACATATATGTATATCTATAATATGATGGAGTCTCACGTCGGTCCGACGGATGAGTAGGCAGGCAGGCTTATTTGTCAGTGTGTGTCCTCATATGGGAGAAGAGGCCGATTCTGGATGCACAGCACTTCCCACAGGTGTTACAAGGGAAAAAGTCTCCAGAAGCTGAGACCCGTTTCCTTTGCTCACGCTTCTCCTTAATGGCCAGCATTCTCTTCTTTTCAAACATCTTTATGCCACTAGAGCACAGCATCCTCCAGCGAGAGCGGTCAAGGGCATCAGTTTCCCGGGAAGCGATGTCTATGTCACAGGCTTTGAGGCTTGTCTTCAAGGTTTCCTTGAAGCGCTTGCAGGGTCTTCCAAGTTTACGGTGGCTTTCCTTCAGCTGGCCATACAAAATCATCTTCGGGATCCTGCTGTCTGTCATGCGGACAACGTGTCCTGTCCAGCGTAGCTGGCACTGGATCAGCAGGCTATCGATGCTGCGCAGGCCACTCCTTTATAGGACCTGGAAGTTGGAGACCCTGTCTTGCCACTTTATGCCGAGGATCTTTTGTAGGCATCTCTGGTGAAACTGCTCAAGTTGTTGAATTTGACAGTGATACGTCATCCATGTTTCACAGTAGTACAACAAGGTGTTCAGCACAACAGCTCTGTAGGTTTTCATCTTGGTGCTGAGCCTGATGCCTTTGTTGTTCCACAGCCTGTTGGTGAATCTGCCAAAGGCGGAGCTGGCCTTGGTAATGCCCAGCATCACTTCTGCATCAAGGGCTCGGTTGTTGCATAGGGTGCTGCCCAGGTAGCAAAACTTGTTGACTGACCGATCTCTGTGTCATCGATCTTGATTGCAGGTGGGGGGGAGGCACTGGTGTTCTGTGAGCTAGCTGGTTGGTACATGGACTTGGTCTTGCTGAGGCTGATGGCGAGTCCAAAGCGCCTGCAGGAAGTTGAGAACCTGTCCGTAATGAACTGCATGTCCTCATGGGTGTGTGCAGCAAGCGCACAGTCATCAGCGAAGAGGAACTCTCTCAACAGTGCTTCAAACACCCTGGACCTGGCATGGAGTCGCCGCAAGTTGAAAAGTTTGCCATCTGTGCGAAACTGAATGTAGATACCCCGGTCACAGTCTTGGAAGGTGTCAATCAGCATGGCAGAGAATAGAATGGAGAACAGTGTGGGTGCCAGGATACAGCCCTGCTTCACTCCATTTACCACAGGGAACGGATCCCACATGTCAGTATTTTCCTGTACTCTCGCCTGCATGCCATCGTGGAATGATGCAATCAGCTGGATTAGGCTCTCTGGGCAGCTGAACTTTAGGAGGATCTTCCACAGACCACGGCAGTTCACCGTGTCGAAGGCCTTAGTCAGGTCTACAAAGACCATGTGGAACGCTCCTTGTTCTGCTCATGGCACTTCTCTTGCATCTGACGTACGGCAAACACCATGTCACATGTTCCCCTGCCTGAGCAGAAGCCGCACTGTGCTTCAGGGATGACTGTGTTGGAGACATGGTCAACCAGTCTGTTCAGTATGATGCGGGCGAACATCTTGCCAGCGATGCAGAGCAGACAGATTCCACGGTGGTTATCGCTGGGGAAAGGTTTTCTCCTCCGCCTGGTCCGTCGTTGGGAGACTTCACATGCGGCAGGTAGTACTGGGTTACATGGTACCAGTAGCAAGGGCTATGACCCTGACCTGACTTCAGTGTATATCTAGAAACACCAACACAAAACTACAAGTTTTGGTTCACTGATATTAGTTCGCCATGATCACATGGACATGGTAAATGATGTTGTATTTTCTGTTATTATTTTGCCATGATCATGTGGACATTGTATAAATTCCTTTATTCCATTCTTATTAATTCACCATGACCATGCGGACATAAGAACAACAATGATAATAATACAATAATAACAATAATATTAGTGATAATGATAATAATAATCATTGTTCTTATTTGCCACTCAGGCTTCGAGGGCCTCACATGAAACGGTATATAAACAACAGTGCATAATCACATATCTCCGCAATAAAAAAAACACAAAAACATATATATCTATATACACCAACACAAAACTACAAGTTGTAGATATGAACAAACACACATGCACACACGTGCGTGCCCTACACAAGCACACACACAGTAAACACCCACCCACAGGCATACACAAAATGAGGACTTCAGTGTAGAGGGTATAGTGGGGTGGGTGGGAGGAGGAAGACTGCAAACAACTATGCTTCATCACACCCAAAGGCCTGTTTGAACAGGTGGTTTCTCAAAATTGTTTTGAAAGAGGACAGCATTGGGAAGTGACTGAGATCCAGAGGAAGAGATTCCCAGACAGAAGGTGCTTGATACTGAAAATCCCTATGGCCAAATGTCTTTGAAGAAGTTTTGGGGACTTTTCAACTGAACAGATGAGAGAACAATAAGGGGTGTAAGTACAAAGGACAGAAGATAAGTAAGGTGGGAGAGATCCTTCAAAGTGTTTAAGTGGTGATAAGCCAATATCATTAATATAGGGAGTACATATTATACTCCCAGTTTGGTTAAATATATTGGAATGATTGTTTACCTCCTGCCGGAAACAGCTTTTCATTGGTTAGCAGACGGCGGTCTAATGGCGAGATGTATCACTGAGTTGTCACAATAAATTTTGGCCAAGAAGAGCAAACAGATAGGCCTGATTTGCATAGGTTTGACATGATACAGTATATGACACCAAAATGGCAATGTTATACCCAATTCTGTACTGGATGGATAACCAATGAAACTGGTGTAAAAGTGGGGTAACATGATCTTTTTTGTTTTGTTTGTTTGACTTTTTGAAAATTATTCTTGCAGCATTGTTCAAAATCATCTTAAAGCATGACAACAAATCAGAAGGCATGCTTGAAGCCATTTTGTTTTTCTGCTATTATTTTGCCAGGATCATGTGGATATAGTATAAACTCTTGTTTCATTGCTATTAATTCACCATGACCATGTGTACACTGTATAAACTCTTTTTTTGATGAGTGTTGTCTTGGTTCATTCCTATGAACTCACCATGATCATGTGGACATGATAATCTTCCCTCCTCATCCACCTACACACACACACACACACACACCTACACCAACATACCACTTCTAAGCAAATCTTCAAAGAGTAAGGTGTTGACTCGAGCCATGATGCGGTTGACAAGCGTGGAGTTGGGGGCGTACATCATGCGCTGACCTGGCTTCAAAAAGATGAAACCCGCGTCTTGCCCCAAGATGTCAGCATCCCACACAGTGGGCGTTGTCACACCCTTGGCATTCACCAACTGGACCCATCACCCACACACCTCTTGTGACCATCTCTCTTTACTCTCAACAATATAGAAACAGTCCCACTGACCATCATCACAGCAGGCGAGGCAACTGATGTCTTAACTATCTGGGCTATATTTATCTATGATTATATTATAGTGGAGTATCTTGCCCAAGTTACATCCCCACTCTCTTGGCCAAGAGGGCTTTAGGACAGTTGGCATTAGGATGGTGTCACCTAAGACACAGACAAAGGCCTACATAAACCACAGATGCATGCAAGCATTCATGCATGCATTAGTCTGCATACATGCACAAGTCTTCGTTAATGGACCTCTTCAAGTTAAAATGTGGGTTTTTTCTTTATCCTTCCACATCAAAACCAGGTGTCCTGTCCTAACTTTGAAATGAGGCACTGCATCTGTAACCTCAAGTACAAACACTGATGCCCCAAGGGACACAACTCTGCCACTGATTATATACATTCCCTTTACACGGTGTATTCATGAGCTGCCTGGCAAGTTTAAAAGCAATACAATTTGATCTCAAGTGCACAAGAGGCTTGACAATAAGCAACATGTTTTGCCTTGTTGCTGCACATAAAATGCTGTTTTACTGACAGCATGATGTGCTTTAACACACACACACACACACATACATGCACACCAGACATATATATGATAGATCAATGGGTCACAGCAAAACACACGGAAACTGGACGCCATCTTCAGCTGCTGTCCTGTGGCTGCTCGCGGGAAATAAGCACACTGCTTTGTGTGTTGTGTGTACTGTGTGCTGGGCATGTGTGCAGTGATATATCACCCCTCTCTCCCTCTGTCTGCAAATCTGTTTATAAGTCTGTCTTTGTCCGTCTGTCGCACCAGCATATTTTGTGTGTGTGTGTATGTGTGTGCGTGCGCGCACGCGTGTGATTCTCCCTAAGTGAGACACACACAGAGAGAGAGAGAGAGAGTCAGTGAAAAAAACGCAAAGTAATTTTACATCCATGTGCATTTGAGAGAGAAAGACAGATTTAATATTTGATATCTGACAAACAACAGAACAACTTTTAGAAAAAAATAGATATTCAACCACATGAAAATGAAAGGCTGAAGAGAAAGGAACTGGGCTAGTACAACGTGATGATCTTACAATACAAACACTACTTGTTTTATGTACAGTCCGTATCAGTGTTCTTTTTACACAAGCTGACCACTGTATCCATTGAAATGCTATGAGATTAGGACACTGAGAAAGGATTAAGTTCTAGACGTTACGATCATAATCTCTCCGTCTCAAATACGCTGTTTGCCTGCCTATCTCTGTTGTCTGTCAGTATATCTGGACATGAGTGCGCGTGTCAGTGTGAGTGAGTGTGTGTGTGTGTGTGTGCGTGCGTGTGTGCGTGTACATGTGGTTGTGTGTGTCAGTGTGTGTGTGTCAGTGTGTGTGTGTGTGTGTGTGTGTGTGCCACAGACACTGCCAATCACCTATCAATGAAACATAAGTGAGGAAATGCATGAAAACAGAAAAAGCACAATTTGTGACAGAACGTTTTAAGTAATAATGTCTTATTCAGGGTAAAACGAAGGTCAGTTGTAAAGTCATAAAACTAAGCGTGTACATCTTGAATTATAGGCACTGATATCAATAAAAATAATAAATCAGTAGACAGACAAGACGGATAGATAGATTGACAGACAGATAGATAATAAACCAAAAGCTGTGATTCATATACACATAAAAAGGAGCAGCTTGAGAGAGACAACTGACGGCAGAGTTGAATTATAGGCTATGTATATTACAAAGAAACCTTGCGTTGGAAGTAGAAAATGAGTGATGAACAACAAAATATACTCTTTTATGAAAAGTCTTTCTATTCGTCATTTGCAGTTAAGCAAAAATCTTGTTTGTACAGCCGAATACACAACAGCACACCGTGTTGATGCGTACAGAACATGTGGTGTTTCTGTGCCGGGGGACAGCAGTCCAAGAAGGCCGAATGGCAACTTCCTGTCCACCACATTTTTCTTATCAGTGGCGCTTCTGCACTCCCTCCAGATGTATATATATCTCAGTGATGCACACACACACATACATACAAACACACCTAAAATACAGATACGCACACAACACACACAAGCAAACACACTCCCAAAACACACACAACACCCACACCACCACACCTGTCCAAGAGAAACCATGATGAAGACCCCAAACAATGGAAGCAGGATCTCAGCAACAGTGACACAGAATTTGCGGCGCTGCAGCAGCAAGTTCTTCCAGAGCAGCAGTCCCACCTGGGCCAGGAACCCCGGCCGGCCAGCTGACGCCCGTGCTGATGGTTTAGGTTTCTTCACAGACCGCCGCTCCATGTTGGACTGGCTTCTGTTGGTGTCCCAGAGCAGCTGTGTGAAGCTGTTCATTATTGAAGTCAGGTGTACACCCGTGAGTGAAAAACGCATCCAAATGTACATGTCTGTGTTTGTGAATACCGTGTGTGTGTGTGTGTGTGTGTGTGTGTGTGGATGGGTGTGGGTGTGTACCTGCCTGCACACGTACTGACAACACAGGTTTGTTTTTTTCAGAATGAGAAGAATAAATGTAAATTAGGAATCCAAGCCGGACAGTCAACACCTATGGTGACACTTCAGGTTTCTCTGCAATTATTGTTGTCAGTATAGGGCTTAGAAGGTGGTGTCCTGTGTATGTTTAATCAGAAGAAGCACTACTGAACACCACCAAAATGACTCGACACCAAAGCTGAGTCTCATCTAGTGTGAGGCCTAATTGTGGCCTGACACACGCAGTTCCCTGAGACTGGACTAACCTGGGTATAGATGAGTATGAGGGACTTGGAATGTAGAAGTAATGCTACTGAAACAATGCAAGTGATGGCGCAGTGAAAAAAACATCCGTCCTTCATGTTCAAATGAGGACTTGTTACATAAAAAATTACATGTACGAAACAATTTACATACACCTTTGTGCACTGAGATGTCAACAACAAAAAAAGTATCAGGATCAGAAGGAAATGTGATGTTCCCAAAAGGATATCCACAAAGATTTTAGATCCAAATCTTTGTTTCACTTCTTTCTCTCTTCTCTTTGTTCTGGGTTTAATTAATGGTGTGTTGTTGTTTTTCTCTTACACTTTGTAAAATCTTCACTGACTGAAGGACAATTTCCCACTATCGTTTTCTGCTACCATCCAGTTGTCAATTCATATATTGTAGCGCACCATGTTCACAAAGTAACTCCTTTCACATGTGGCTGAAATAAATATCGAATTTGGGAATTACTTTCAATGATGGCACTGCAATGTTGTGTGTAAGGTAATGACATAACTTAGTAACAATGCAATAGTTTGATGCCAGCTTGAAAGCTCAACTTTCACAATGATGTTTTTGTTGGAAACCTTGATTAAAATGCATTCAAGAATATATTTGTCAAGTTCAGTTTACCTTAGATCTTGAGCTGTGTGAACACAACAACCACCGTTTTTCTTTATCTTTAAAACAAATGAGATTATGCAAAAAAAACCACTCACTTTTTGAATAAGCCCCATCTATCAGAAATATATGTGGGAAATTGTATCTTCTGGGTGCAAAATCAAGGATACACACTTCTGCTGTGACTGAAAAGAATATTAAACATTGTTTATATACTACCATTTTGACATTGTTAAAAACCAGTGGCTTGCACATTAAACACTACACCACATTGCTCTTATAAAAATAAACAAATAAAGCATGCAGAAACGTGCTATCAGGCTTTGAGAGCTGACCCAAGGTATGTGTGAAAAAATGTATAGGCCTATGTGACAATTTTTTTTAGTTAAAAAAGCGTATGCACTCACTTGCACACACACACACACACACACACACACACGTGTAACAATCTGCACTCTCACAGGCACCACTGAAGGGCACCAATACTGCAGTTTACCTCAGATGAAGGCACAAACGTCAGAGGAAATGATGCATGCCACAAAGATACCCATTCGCGGTCCCAGCCAGGGTGCAGTCTGTTACATACACAAGCTGAAAGTTGAGTGTGGCTGAAAGACGCTGGCACCGAAACAGCACTAGCACAATACAGACTGTTTCAGACATGAAACTCAGATACATTAATTCATATAAACAAAACGGCACAGCTGTTATCAGATGTTTTTCTGTTGGCAGCAAACCACTCAGTCAAAGCTAATTGCTGATCAACAGTGGTTATTTTTCAGTGCCAATTCTTTTGTTGATGGAACATCTGAAATGGAAACACAAGCACACACACACAAACAGGGGAACACTTGAGCTAACATACCGTGCTCCCCCTCTTCCCCAACCCCTCCGCCCCCCAACACACACACATTTGCAGAAAAAATTGAGAGCTCTGGGGTATGTTCTCATATAAGTAAATTGAGAAATAACTAGTCTAAAACTGCTTACAGATGGTTCCGTTCTGGAAGATGGAAAAGGAGGACTTTTGTAAC
Source organism: Babylonia areolata (assembly GCF_041734735.1). NCBI lineage: Eukaryota > Metazoa > Mollusca > Gastropoda > Neogastropoda > Buccinidae > Babylonia > Babylonia areolata. The sequence goes on along the minus strand of NC_134900.1, from coordinate 8,830,635 downwards.
AGGGAATTGAACCATGAAAAAATGTCAGTATCACATGAGTAAACACTTCATTTCCATCTATACTGCTGAATTACTGAGTTGCCATTATGTCAACTGTGATAAACCAATGAATAAATTAATTAATAAACAAATACATCAAATAAATGATTGAATGAATAAAGAAACAAATATTCATGAATAAATAAATAAATAAATAAATAGTTTTCATAGCTATAAAGTGGAACATGAGGCAAGTCCGTATACTGACTTTAAATAGTAAACAATGACCATTTGTAAAGACATCCATTCAAACCCGTTGATATGGTCAGAAAATTTCACATCTCACTCATCTCAGTCAGCCATGTTCACGTGCATAACAATCACACAGGAGACGGATATCTTTGCAAATATTTATATACAAAAAAACCCACTATATTTAAAAAAATTCACACATTCACTCATGCACTCATACTAACTATGGTTGAAGGGCAACAACACACAACACACTGCACAACACATAAGGGGAATACTTAGTCCAAGAGTCCGTTTCACTCCAGTCCTCAGTTCCAGACACAGGCTGCTCCTCAGTGCCTTCACAGCTTGGCTGCCCTCGATGCTGGCACCACCAACAGTTGCTGCTACTGCTGCTGCTGTTGCAGCTGGGTCACAGACCAGTGCCAACCCACAAGCTGAGGATCTTTGAATGAAATTAAAAGTACTTTGTTCATCTTTGCTAATGTATGTGTTTATGCTTGTCTCCGTATTGTCATGTCTTGACTGTTAGTCCTGTCAGTCGCATGTGTCTGAGCGGGTGCGTGGGTGCCCTGTACAACTTCCCTATGTTCAGTCACCCATCATCCTCAGCATTAATTTACCAGTTATAAATTCATAATTCCTTAGCTGTCATCTTCATCATAGTAATATCTTTTAGCCTCTTTCTATCTTTCCACTCCAATCATATATGTTTTCCAAGCAAGCTCTAGTAATTACATATTACAAATTTATATTCCATTATTCCAGCGTTATGAAGAATCAAATCAAATCAAATTATGGTGCTTAGAGCCTCACAGACCACTAAGGCCATCTCAAGGCAATCGCCACGTTGCCTCAGTGGAAATCATTCTAATAATGATACAAAGATTATGTAAAATCGAGTGTAAGCAAAATATTCTTTTCTCCCTGTCACAGTAGCAATGACATTACAAACACTTTGACAAAAAGGAATCTTACTGCAAAGTTTAGAAACAGTATGATAATATAATAACATCAAGTTGTTTTTTTCAAGACCAAGCAGCAAAATGACTATCAAATGCACATACAAATACACTTTGTGACTTGTCCAAATTACTCCACTGACGCTATAACAATGAATTAAAATAAACACCAGAAATATTCTAAGTACTTTTTTTCCACTCTCACCTGAGCACTACAGGGTCTCAGAGCAGAGCCAATAAAGTTCTCTAGGGCTGTAAGCCGAACTGCCAAACAGGTTCAATGTCAAACAAGTTGTGTCAGAGAGCACTCATCTAACTGAGCTCCGCCCACCTGAACATCCATATAAGAAAAATAAATGTTCACTGGAGCGCCCCATGCGCCTCGTGCAACCATATATATATATATATATATATATATATATATATATATATGTGTGTGTGTGTGTGTGTGTGTGTATGTATGTATATATATATAAATTGCCTATCTCTACAAAGTATTATGCCAGGCGAAAAAAACATCTGCTTGGATGTGATGACTCTCATCACACCATTTGTAAAACACTAATAAATAAAAAAAGAAGAAAGAAATAAAGAAACGAATGAATGAATGCATGAATGAATACATAACTAAATAAACGAATAACTAAGTAGGTAAACTGACAAATAAATGAATAAACAAGTAAGAAAATATCTGGATATTCTAAATGACGATCAATAGACATATTAATCCTATTTTGCACTGATTCAAAGAGATAAGTGTTATGCTCTTAGATCTCGAAATCAAAAGAGCAAATAATGCCTCTCCATTCTGTTGACGAAGCACATGCAGATGGGTGAGGTCCTATTTTAACGTCCTGAATTCAGGGACCTATTTAAATCACCGGCAATTTTTGTGCAGGAGTGAAACGATATTACCTTTACTGAGTAGGTCTTCAGTGTCTGGATCTGTACGTCGCCGAACCAATTTTGATTGCGACGGCCGGAAGAACTGGGAGAGCGCAGGAAAAAAAATTGGAAAAAAAAAACGAGTGAAGTTTGATTCGGATTCTGTCACTACATTTCACTAAACGGTTTTAGTTTCAGTTTCTCGCGGAGGCGTCGGGACAAATCCATAATACGCTACACCACATTTGAGTCGGCCGGCCTCGGGGTTTGATTGAGTGCTTGCATAGCCTATAATATATGTGTACCTATCAGAGTGGATATGTTCCACAGATTTTTGCCACTGGAGGACTACACTCTGGTTGCCACGGCATGGGCTCTTATTGGGAGAAAGGGCGAGAGTGGGATTCGAACCCAGACCCTCACGGACTCTGTAACGATAAATAATTATCTTAACCATTCTGCCACCTCCCTCCTTATATACAGACAATAAGGCACAGGTTGCTCCACGGAACAAAACGACGTGCTGCGGCGATTCGTACCGTGTCGGCCGTTTCGGTGCTGTGTACATGAAATTCCTGCTTTACAAAAGCTATTGACTATTCCGTGAGCCATATTTAGTCTACAGTAAAGCCTCATTTGAGAACTAACAGGGCCGGAGTGACTGAATAGGTCGGGATTTGATCACTTTACTATATTCCTACCTTTGGCTGCTCCAATGTAAGGAGTGTGAAGTGCCGCGTTCTCACGGCAGGGTCTCAACTCTGCAGATTGGCAAAAGTTTCAATGACGCGCTCCAAATTGTGTATAAAGTAATGACGTACTTCTGTCGTCAGTGATACTATATAATTTGATGTCAGCTCGAGAGCTTTAAATAACTTTTCTGTTTTTATTGAAAGTAATGATCACTGAGGTCATCAGTGTTGTCATCTCTTGTGTTTTCTATTTTGTTCGTTATTTTTCATAACTATTTTCATAGTTATTTTTTTTCCACTTGCATTCTGACGGTCGGTAATTGTTTATGTCTCTTCTTCTTCTGCCAGTAATGTTCAGCGGTCATAACTTTGACCATTATTAACAATTTTTCAAGTGCAAGTGTGTGCTCTTAGAATTTCGTACTCGTAGTCCTTATCCCTATGCAATTAATCATTAGTTGGGGGGGGGGGGGGGGTGAAGGACCTAGTGGGGGAAGGGGGGGTGTCTACTGTGCCTGGCGGGCCCTCAAGCATCAGCTGGGAGGGAGTCAACGAAAGGAATCTCATGCATATGGGAAAAAAAAAAAAAAAACTGGGCCGGCTTCACGGTACTTTCTTACGGCTTCATGCATAACCTTTTGTTGGTTTGGGTTTCCCGTTTACCATCAGCTGGTATTACGGATGCAGCTCTGCACCACTGGTGAACCCAGCCAGATTGCAAATGCAAGTGGCCCACCAATATCGAAAACAAGAGTCGGTAACGATTATACCAAATTTTGCTCTAAAAAAAAGTCAGTGGGCTACAAGGATACGAGGCAATGTCTATTATAGCTAAATATCCGATCAAATAGCAAGTCAAATAAACCATTTCGGGAATGAGTATATTACAAGATGCAACTGAATCTTTCATAAACTTCAAACACCATAATTATCAAGACACTGAAAATCATTTGCGAGAAGGAAATTAACGAATCTCACCGCCTTACCTTTTGTTTAGTATAATTACTTTTACATTGGAAACTTTATTCATTTTTGAAGCCCAATGTCTAATACTGCATTCCTAAAGTGATTTGGCAGAACTCAGGCCTGGTTGTCGTCTGCGGACGGCCTAAGGGGCACAAACCCGCATTCGCCTCCTGTATACTGTCCCTTTTAAGTTTTGATCGTTTGATGCAGCAGCCAGTTGAAATGTGTCTCATTTTTCAACTTTCTCTGTTTCTCGACTCGCTTAATTCTCTTCAACTTCTCAAATGCTTCTTATTTTGTTTAAATATTAGTTAATTGTTGATTGTTCAACTTTGTGTGTGTTTTAATCAAAATCATTTGAGAGAGAGTGACAAGAAAAATGAAACAAAGAGCCATTCTTTGAGGAAGCCCTTGTTTTATTGTATTTCTGAACTCGTTATCTTTTTGCAAAAAGGTATATCATTTCATTTATTGAAGTATTTGCTGAGTATTTGTGTAACCTGGATCAGATATATAATCTTCTGTAAGAGGATTTTATGCTTGCAGTTTTGACACTTGTAGTATTTCATTGTTGTGCTTTCATTTTGTCATTTGTTGACACTTTCCGTTGCTGTCTTTTGGTGGTGGAGAGTGAAACTGTGTGTTCTTCATAGGCATCAATTGCAACCTTTATTCAGAACATCTTAAAGCAATGCATCAAAGTTATTCATTTTAGATGTTATTCACTAAAACGTTAATTCACTATTTAATGGACTTGCTCCTTGTATCAAGATCTGTGTGTCTTTTTGATCCACTCACATTTGATGATTTTATTCTTTTTCTCTTTGTGTTTGACAAATCTGTTTGATATTCACTGTTGAACAGTGAAAGTACTGCAGCTTTTATTTCTGTGTGGATGTTAAATGTAACATATTTGATTTGTCTGTGATGCTAAATTGTGTATCTGGAATAATGCTGCTGAATTCAAGAACTTCTCATAATATTATGATGTATGTGAATGAAAAGTGTGAAAAGTAACCATGTGAAAAGAGTGGTTTTACCGTTCTGCTGCCTTGTCTCTGATGACCATTGGCTTGTCTTTTCGACACAGAGTGAATGTGAGTTTGCACACATTTGCATATGTTTGATGTGTGTTTGTGTCAGTATTTGCAATCCAAGTGCATATATGTGTTTGAAAAAGTACTTGTGTGTGCATGTATATGTATGTTTGTGTGTCTGTATGTATGTATCAGAGTGTTAGTGTGTGCATACACACAATATACAGATCTTCCATGACAACATGACTGGACAAGTTCTTTCCAACGGTGACAACACAAACTCCTTCAACACTCGAACAGAGTGAAACAGGGCAGTGTCCTCGCCCCCATGATGTTCAACTTGTTTTTCATGCAGGTTCTATTCCATGCTGGGTAAGATCTGGACTTGGGCGTATACATCAAATACTGCCTGGATGGATCTGTGTTCAACCATCGTCGTCTCACCGCTCAAACCATGACCTTGGAGAAACTCATCCTTAAAGCCCTCTTTGCAGATGACTGTGCCCTCATGGCACACAAGGAGAATCACCTGCAGGTCATTGTCCACCACTTTGCAGAAGCATCCAATCTGTTCGTGTGTGTGTGTGTGTGTTAGAATGAGTGTGTGCATGTATGTACATGTCTGTGTGCTTGTGTATACAAGTGTACTTGTGTATGTGTACAATAAATGTGGCACAGTACTGGTAGGGAAAGGGGCACTGTATGAGGCCACCATGAATGCAGGGTATCAAGAGCCATGGACTTTGAGACACTGTTTCTGAATGTCATCATGAATGCAGGGTATCAAGAGCCATGGACTTTGAGACACTGTTTCTGAATGTCATGATCACCTGTATCATCTGTATCACAGGGTTGTACTGAGCTTTTTGAATGAACATAGTGAAATCCCTGTACACCAAGAGTAAAACACACAAGATTTTTTATGTATTAAGTATAATTTCAACATGTAATGTGTAAGATGAGAAAGATCAGTTTAAAGCAAATTAAGCCCCCTAGCATTAATTACTGATTAATTTCCCTTTTTTTTACCAAAGACATGCAAAATAAATATAACTTCCATGCTTAGCAAAAGAAGTTCCTGTTTGAACAAAAAATGATAAAAATGACTGTTCTTGTTGTTGTGTTAGAATATCAGATCAAAGTGCAAGTTCAGAGAAAAAAAAAATATATATATATAACAGTAAATTGAGTTTGCATATAATTTGGCTTTTTTTGTGCCCATCCCAGAGATGCAATATTGTTTTAAACAAGATGACTGGAAAGAACTGATTTTTTCCTATTTTTATGCCAAATTTGGTGTCAACTGACCAAGTATTTGCAGAGAAAATGTCAATGTTAAAGTTTACCACGGACACACAGACAACCGAACACCAGGTTAAAACATAGACTCACATTGTTTACACAAGTGAGTCAACAAAAGTATTAATACTAAATACACAAGCAATTTAAAATCTGTATTGTGGATAGCTAAGAATACTTGACATACACTTTCACAAAACAATCTTTTTCATTTGTTAAGATTTATTGTCCTGTTAAAAAAGATTTTAAATTGTAAAGAAAAAAGTGTATACTTTATAAGATAAAAGCATTAATATATTTCTTGCTGACTACTTGTATTCACATTTACCACAACTTGCAGTGTATCTTTACAGCAAAATCAAAGTTGTATTCATATTTGATGACAAAGCAAATTGTATTTGGGCTGTCTTAATAACAAGACAAAGCTTAAGTCATTCTAAAATGTATATAAAAAAAAAATAACAATCATATATTTATACAGAAAAAAAACGTTATTTACTATCCACTGCAAAACTACTGTCACATGTGTCTGAGTGCATTTGAAAGCAATAGTCCTCAAGCAAATGTATACTGTTTGAAATTGTCAAAATTTATTGGTCTATTGGAGACATAAAGATATCAAAATCATATGCTAATTTCTCTATTGTTCAGATTCTCTTTCTTAAACAAGCACAATTCCAAGTACCCATTCGAAAGAATTGCTTTGACAGTCAGTCTGTTTTTGTCATTCTGCTACCTGACCATTATCTATTTTGCTACATCTGTTTTGAGGTTTGCCACGCCTGTCTCACAGTTTTTAAAAGGCATGAAGGAACAGGACTTGCAATCATACTAAACAATAAACTGGAAAACGAAGTTTCTAGCATAAATCGTGATAAATGGTGCAGTAACTCATGTGAACTAGTTGGCGTATGTCTTGAAAAACCTGGCGGAAGTCACAAAAGCATTGTACTCCCACTCATCAATGTCTATACACACACAGGAACCTATACAAAAACTGACTGGGCCTTTTTTCAAAGGAAATAAAAAATGAATTTTGAGAGTCTTTGATTATCTGTAGAGACCTTCTTGTGAGATCAAAGTTATGGGACCAGCAGAACTCTAACCCATAAGGACTCACCCTTGAAGAAATGATAGGATATATTTTTCTTATCCCATAGGCCTTCTTGAGAAACTGAAACTGTACCAAACCCTGATGATCAACTAACATTTGCATGCCAGGGAACTTGCTGAAAACCACACCCACTGCACTGTACATCACTTCACACTGCATTGCACAGTCTTGTCACAAGCCACTTCCCCCCCCCCACACACACACGTTGTCCATGGCACACTCATGGTGAAAAACATGGGCACAGTTTGGCACACACAGAGGAATCTGGAGGGACTGCAAGGTACTGGGCCCTTGTGAAGGTCAGGAAGATCTGCTCCAGCGTGGTCTGGTGGACAGAGTAATCCTCCACCCCCAGTGTGTCTTTGGCCGACTCCATGGTTTCAAACACTTCAGACAGGGGAATACTGGCATCTGGCACCTAAATAAAATTTAAAAAAAGCTAGAATCATATGTTCATTTGTTTGAGAGATGGGGACTTTCCCTCACCCATTCTTCACACCCACTGTATGAGTGTGCTGAAATGAATGAATGCTTGTGTGTCTAAATCACCTTGTAGTGAACTGACAATAAATCAATGAGAATAAGAAAGAAGATGACATCTGATTCCTCCCCATCATGTGTTGATTCTAGGATTAGTTTGTCAATATCTTTTGAACAGCAAATTTCTTGTCTTTCTTTGATGTTGTTGTTGCTGAGTGTTGAAAACTATGTTCTGATTCTAATAGCGTATTGATTTCAGGGTCAAGTTGTTAAATATCTTTCAAAAGGCAAGTGTCACCTTCTTTTAAGACAAAAAACAACAACAACAAAAACAAACACCAAAAGAACAAAAATAGACAAAAAGTGTATATTGCAAATATAACCACAAGTGTACATTCCTCAGTTTGTCTCCATCAACATAGACATGAATTAGCACATACACTTGCACATGCATATACACACACATCATTCACAACACATGTATGCACAACCACAAACACATACATGCAGATATACAAACAACCATACCAAAATCCACCCTACCTATTTACTCCCTGCTCCTCCCCAATGACACTTGCCTGAAAATGCACGTAACCCTGATGATCGTCAAACTTCTGTGTGCCAGGGAACTTGCTGAAGATGGCAGATACCAGTGGCTCTTTGGACACCAACTGACCATTGTCATCTGTGGCCATCTTGACCACCAGAGTGTAGCCCTGGCCAAACTTAGACTTGAGGTGCTGGGGGCTGCCCAGACACTTGAACTCTCCATTCACCATGATGGCAATGCGGGTACACAGCGCTTCACACTCATCCATGCTGAGGACAGTGTTCACGTCATCATTGTTGGTGTGATGATGATAATCATTGTTGGTGTGCTGATGATGGTGACAAAACTCAGCATATTAATAAACATGATGATAATCATTGTTGGTGTGATGATGATGGTGACAAAATTCAGCATCTCAATAAACATGATGATAATCATTGTTGGTGTGATGATGATGGTGACAAAATTCAGCATATCAATAAACATGATGATAATCATTGTTGGTGTGACAATAATGGTGATGACGGTGACAAAACTCAGCGTATTAATAAACATGATGATAATCATTGTTGGTGTGATGATGATGGTGATAATGATCATGATGATAATAATGATGGTGATTATTTGACAAATAATAAGCATATTGATAAATATGGTGATGATACTGTTGGTGTGACGATGATGATAATGATGGTGATGTTGATGATGATGGTGACGAAATTCAGTATACTGATAAACATGATAATGATCACTGTTGGTGTAATGACGATGATAATAATGATGGTAGTGAAGAAGATGATGATGATGATGATGGTGGCAAAACTCAACATACTGATAAACATGACTATCAACACATTCAGAACACCTCCACACACATACACAGACAGTGTCCCACACACCTGTGGGAGGTGAGAACCAGGGTTCGTCCACTGTCTCGAACCTCAGACAGCACATTCCACAGATGGCGTCGGGCGGCAGGGTCAACTCCAGTTGACGGCTCATCCAGCAAGATGACCGCTGGGCCCCCCACCAACGCTATGCCCATGCTCAGCTTGCGCTTGTTGCCTCCACTGTCAGCAACACAGTGAAAGTTAAACAGGAGCTCAGACCTCAAAGCCTTTCTATTCTAGGATAAAGTATTTTAGCATAAGAATCACTGACTTGAAGTTGTGTACGTTGTGTAATGGAGAGAGTTACCACTCTTTACTATTTGTTATTTTAGGCATGGATTATTCTTCACAGAGGAATCTGAACAAGAGGAAAACATTTTTTTGAAAGAGAAGGTGACCATGGCAATGTTGCCAAGCAAGGAAAGGGCAGACAGTCTGAACTGGAAAGTGTGCAAAAAAAAAATGTGAATGTGGAGACTCAAAGGAAGGTTCAGTTTAAAGGGCCCATGCCTTTTACGGCCGGCCACTGGGGCAGTGAATTCATATCCACAGTGCCTAGGGCTTGGTACAGGAAGGCAGTGAATTCATATCCACAGTGCCTAGGGCTTGGTACAGGAAGGCAGTGAATTCATATCCACGGTGTCTAGGGCTTGGTACAGGAAGGCAGTGAATTCATATCCAGTGTCTAGGGCTTGGTACAGGAAGGCAGTGAATTCATATCCACAATGCCTAGGGCTTGGTACAGGAAGGCAGTGAATTCATATCCACAAAGCCTAGGGCTTGGTACAGGAAGGCAGTGAATTCATACCCACAGTGCCTATGGCTTGGTACAGGAAGGCAGTGAATTCATATCCACAATGCCTAGGGCTTGGTACAGGAAGGCAGTGAATTCATATCCACAGTGTCTAGGGCTTGGTACAGGAAGGCAGTGAATTCATATCCACAATGCCCAGGGCTTGGTACAGGAAGGCAGTGAATTCATATCCAGTGTCTAGGGCTTGGTACAGGAAGGCAGTGAATTCATATCCACAGTGTCTAGGGCTTGGTACAGGAAGGCAGTGGATTCATATCCACAATGCCCAGGGCTTGGTATTAAAAGGCAGTGAATTCATATCCACAGTGTCTAGGGCTTGGTACAGGAAGGCAGTGAATTCATATCCACAGTGTCTAGGGCTTGGCACAGAAAGGCAGTGAATTCATATCCACAGCGTCAAGAGCTTGGTACAGGAAGGCAGTGAAATCATATCCACAGTGTCTAGGGCTTGGTACAGGAAGGCAGTGAATTCATATCCACAGTGTCTAGGACTTGGTACAGGAAGGCAGTGAATTCATATCCACAGTATCTAGGGCTTGGTACACAAAGACAATGAATTCATATCCACAGTGTCTAGGGTTTGGTACAGGGAGGTGAGGCCTAATACTCTCCTTTCACCACTGTAACCTTTCCCAAGTGAAGTCAGGTACCTGTTCACACCTGGTTGGCACCAGGAACTTTGGAGCAAACTGCCTTTCCCAAGGACACTACAACATGTTAAAGGAGTCTCACTGGACAGACACCACAGCATGTTAAAGGAGTCTCACTGTAGAGACACCACAGCATGTTAAAGGGGTCTCACTGTAGAGACACCACAGCATGTTAAAGGGATCTCACTGGACAGACACCACAGCATGTTAAAGGAGTCTCACTGGACAGACACCACAGCATGTTAAATGGGTCTCACTGTAAAGACACTACAGCATGTTAAAGGAGTCTCACTGGAGAGACACCACAGCATGTTAAAGGGGTCTCACTGGAGACACCACAGCATTTTAAAGGGGTCTCACTGGAGACACACCACAACATGTTAAAGGGATCTCACTGTAGAGACACCACAGCATGTTAAAGGGGTCTCACTGGACAGACACTACAGCATGTTAAAGTGGTCTCACTGGACAGACACCACGGCATGTTAAAGGGGTCTTGCTTGAGACACGCCACAACATGTTAAAGGGGTCTCACTGCTGAACACTGGAGACACACTACAGCATGTTAAAGGGGTGTCACTGGAGACACACTACAGCATGTCAAAGGGGTCTCACTGCTGAACAATGGAGACACACTACAGCATGTTAAAGGGGTCTCGGTGCTGAACACTGGAGAGACACACTACATCATGTTAAAGGGGTCTCACTGCTGAACACTGGAGACACATTACAGCATGTTAATGGGGTCTCACTGCTGAACAATGGAGAGACAGACTACAGCATGTTAAAGGGGTCTCACTGCTGAACAATGGAGAGACAGACTACAGCATGTTAAAGGGGTCTCACTGCTGAACAATGGAGAGACACACTACAGCATGTTAAAGGGGACTCAATGCTCAACACTGGAGACACACTACAGCATGTTAAAGGGGTCTCACTGCTGAGCAATGGAGAGACACTACAGCATGTTAAAGGGGTCTCAATGCTCAACACTGGAGACACAATACAGCATGTTAATGGGGTCTAACTGCTGAACACTGGAGACACACTACAGCGTGTTAAAGAGGTCTCACTGCTGAACACTGGAGACACACTACAGCGTGTTAACCTTCACCGTACTTTGTGGGTCTGACAGACCCATTTTTGCCTTAAAAAATGCCTTTAAAATATATTTGGTGTCCGATTAATTTGAAATTTCATGACTTTTGTTGTCACAACATATGCATCATTTTAGTAAATTAATGTAGACTTTAACTGATTAGTTAATCAGTTACGTAATTGTGAAAATTTTTACCTGCATTCCTACGTTGTGGGTCTTACAGACCCATACTCCCCAAAGAAGAGAAAACACTAAGTACCCTTATTCGTAATTCGTGGGTCTCTCAGACCCATACTCGCAAAAGAAGGGAACAAATCAATAATCCCTTTGTACTACGTGGAACGAAGTGATTGTGCGTACATGACTGATGACACATAGGCTACCTCACTGCTTCTGTAGTTGGCTGGCACATCGCATCCGGCTCTCACGGAGAACACAACAGTACAGCAGGCTACCGGTGTCATTGCCTCAGGCAAGTCATATTTTGATGATTATCAAGTTTATTAATTGCCATCAAGTTAGCTTGCCATCTGTTCGATACTTTAGGTCGATTCCAACATCGCCATCTCTGAAGGCATCAGTAAGCATTGCAGAGAACATGAGGCTGAACAGCGTTGGAGCCAGGACGCAGCCTTGCTTGACGCCATTTGTGACAGCAAAAGGAGCAGATGTTTCGCCATTGTCCTGGACTCGAGCCTGCATGCCTGCATGGAATTGGCTGACCAAGGAAATAAATTTCCGAGGGCATCCGTACTTTTTTTTTGTTTTTGTTTTTTTGTTTTGCTGCCCCATCATCTGCGCCGTTTCAGTGGCATTACTCCCACGCCGCTCATTTAGATTCCCCCATACACGGCCACACCCGGGTTCGTCCGTCGCAGTCCCAGCGTCGGCAGTCCACAGGGAACCATCGATGTTAGGTCGCCTGGAGGCCACACACCAGAGGAGACCCTGCACTGCTGCTGAGTCACTTCAGTGGTGTTCAGTGGTGCCTGTTCTGTTTTAACGTACTTAGGACACCACCTACTAAGCCCCCTACTAACGACAATAATGGCTTAGTCGCGGAGCCAGACTGAGCGAGCGTCTCTCCCAGAGTGGAGACTGCCACCACGTCCCTCAAACAACAGCCCCCCCATGAATCTGACGACATTGACAGGACTCACCCAAAGCACGGAAGTGGAGGGGTATCGAAACTGAGGTCACCATGAGAGCAGGGCATGAAAGGTCACAGACTTTGAGACTATTTTGTTTATATTGATGACGATGAAGGGGGAGGAGGATGACGATGATGATGACGATGTTGCTATGGAGGTCCATTTTGGTTTGGGACTGCGTGACAAGGCTGTACTCTACGCTTCCTGTCATAATGATATCCCGGCGTTAACCAGGCCCGAGAGATACAGACACTTGCAGTGTTGGTCAGGTAATTAGAGCAACACACCCAAAGACGCATCCTTGAAGTGGATGACACTCGACTGTGTGGTCCCAGTCTCCCCATTTAAGCCCACAGCACACTCAACTCTGGGTAGGAGCCGGCCACGGGCCGAAAAACCCACCTCCGCTGGGATTCGAACCCGCGTCCTCCCAGCCGTCAGTCCGCGACGCTAACCACTTCGCCACGGCGGCTGGTAGGGCATCCGTACTTGGCCATGATCTTCCACAGTCCCTCTCTACTCACGGTGTCGAAGGCCTTGGTGAGGTTGACATAGGTGGAGAACAGAGCAGCATTTTGCTCCTGACATTTCTCTTGCAGCTGCCTTGCAGCAAATACCATGTCGGTGGTTCCGCGCTCTTTCCGGAATCCACATTGGCTCTCAGGCAAATGACCTTGGTCAAGGTGTGCTGTGAGGCGGTTTAGTAGGATCCTGGCAAGTATCTTGCCTGCGATGGAGAGCAAGGAAATGCCCCGATGGTTATCACAGGCTTGCCGGTTCCCCTTTCGCTTGTACAAGTGAATGATAGATGCATCTTCGAAATCCTGGGGGATCGTCTCTTCTTTCCACATGAGTGAGTACAGCTGATGGAGCTTCTCAGTCAGCACAGTGCCTCCATCGTTGTAGACCTCTGCTGGTATGGAGTCTGAGCCAGGTGCTTTGCCACTGGATAGCAGATGGATTGCTTTCTGGGTCTCAAGAGGTGTTGGCGGATCGTCCAGTGTTTCGTTGATGGGGACTTGTGGGAGACGGTCTATGGCTTCATCATTTATGAAGGAAGGGCGATTTAAGACACTGTTGAAGTGCTCAGCCCAGCGTTCGATAATTTTCTCCTTCTCGGTGATCAAGGTATTCCCATCTGCACTGAGGAGGGGGGATGATCCTGAGGATGTGGGGCCGTAGACTTCTTTTAAGGCATCATAGAACCTCTTCATATCGTGCCTGTCAGCATATCCCTGGATCTCATCAGCTTTGTCACTCAGCCACTTATCCTGCATCTGGCGTAACTTTTGCTGAACAGTCCTGCGGATGGCATCGTACGCATCCTTTTTTGATGTGGACTTTGGGTTGCTGAGGTAGGCTTGATGCAGACGGCGTTTCTCATCCAGAAGCTGCTTGATTTCATCACAGTTTTCATCAAACCAGTCTTTGTGCTTTCTGGTCATGGGTCCCAGGGTCTCTGAAGCTGTACTATAGATCAGCTCACGCAGGGTCCTCCAGTCAGACTCCACATTCTGGTTGTCCAGAGAGGCGGATTCCAGACGATCTTCCAGCAGCTCCACAAAGGACTGTTTGATGGTGATGTTTTTCAGCTTAGCGATTTAAGCCGTTTTGGAGCCTTCTGGCCTTGGGGGCGTCTCTTGGGCTGGATTCGAATATTCAGCTTCGAGACTACAAGGCGATGGTCTGTCCAACACTCGGCGCCGCACATGGTCTTTGTTACACGTACATCTTGCCTATCCCTTTTCCTGACGATGACATATATATATATATATATATATATATATATATATATATATATATGTGTGTGTGTGTGTGTGTGTGTGTGTGTGTGTGTGTGTGCGTGCGTGCGTGCGTGTGTGTGTGTGTGTGTACACCCGCACATTCCAATATTCCGTTGCTCCTACAGTACACATGCAAACACACACACACCTCATCCTCTACACACACACGAACACACACACACATGCGCGCGCGCACAGAGCTCTCCTGACGTGTATACTTACACGCTCGCGCACGCACACAAATACACACACACACACACACAAATATATATATATATATATATATACATACAGAGGCTGCCACACACACACACAGACACACATATACAGAGGCTGCCACACACAGACACAGACACAGACATACAGAGGCTGCTATTGATTGGCCGGAAGAGGGGTGGGAAAAGATCTGATGACAGGAACGTGTTGCTCAGTCTATTGAAGTTGGAAAAGCCCACATTAATTTGTATGGGTCTGTCAGACCCACGATGTATGAATAGGGGGTAAGCTCTGGATTCCTTCTTTAGCGAGTGTGGGTCTGTGAGACCCACAAAATATGGATAAGTGGGAAAATAACCAAGTACGGTGAAGGTTAAAGAGGTCTCACTGCTGAACACTGGAGACACACTTCAGTGTGTTAAAGAGGTCTCACTGCTGAACACTGGAGACACACCGCAGCATGTTAAATGGGTCTCACTGCTGAACAATGAGACACTACAGCATGTTAAAGGGGTGTCACTGCTCAACAATGAGACACAGTACAGCATGTTAAAGAGGTCTTACTGTTGAACACTGGAGACACACTACAGCATGTTAACCTTCGCCGGACGGTGCTATTGACTATACACGGAAGACGGTGTGGGTCAGTGTGGACCCATGTCCCTCAAAGAGGGAAAATCATGTCCACCCTTCCACAGACGGTGTGGGTCCATGTGGACCTATGGCCGTCATAGAAGGAAATTTTGTGTTCATCCCTCCGAAGACGGTGTGGGTCCAGGTGGACCCATGTCTATAAAGAGGGTTATTTTAATCCGATTTTGGCGAAGTTCTCAAAATACTGCTCCATCCTGCAACAGTGGCGGACAGTGGCGCTTATGCTTCAATCACAGCAGAATTTGTGTGTTAGTGTGTGTGTGTGTGTGTGAGGCATGCCTACCGTTACTGAGGGCCCGTATTTTTTGTCCCGTAAAATTGGTAGAATTGAAACTGTGTCCCGGAAATACGGATGTTTGCTGCATGTCCCGGAAAATAAAAAAAAATCCGACCATAACATTTTTCCCCCTAAGTATTGAGTGGGTACAAGTGTACCCATAGATGGCTTTCTGACCATTGCCGAAGACACTTCTTTAAGACTTATGGAAACATGGGTGCAACTCTTCCGCGGTCCTGAGACTGATTTTAGGTTTTGGTCAAAAACGGAAGGTCCATTTTCTGGAAGAAAAAAGGAGGAGGAAGAAAAACGCCCACGACTTCGTGTTATCTAATTGATGACCAATGAGACCTGTCTGTAGTCAGTCCAAAGAGAGCAATGTACTGAATGGCTGTGCCCACCTTCCTCCCTCCCCAATCTTCCTCCACCTCCACCTCACCCTTCCACTACCACTGGCAGAGCTGTCAAAATCACTGCAGCGCTATTCTGGTCCCTTCACTACCCCCCTCCCCTCCTATACTTTGACTGCTCTCTCTCTCTCTCTCTCTCACACTCCCCCTGATCTCAGTGTGAAGGTCCTGTGTGCTGATGAAAAGAAAAAGAAAAGAAAACAGCCAGAAATAAGCATTCTGTGGAATTATATTCATAAGTGAAATCTAGTGAACACAAACATGACCTCAGTTTTCCTCCTTTCCTTCTGATCCCCTCACTTGGCTACATCCCTCACTCCTCTTGTTTCCCACCACCAGACACCACCTCCCATATGCATACTTGCCCTCCGCTCTCTCTGTCTCTGCCACCAATGGTGAGAGAGGGGTGGGGGTGAATAAAACCACACAGTCAATGAGTGTGGCAAAATTGGCACTGAGCCAGGACAGTGACCACTTGCTCTGGCTGAGAATCCCTGACTGTTGAAATTGATATGACCAGTCACATACCCACCCCCACCTCCCTCCAGTCATCCCCCTTCCCCATTTCTTTCCTCAAACCAGCACACAAGTCTGTCAGCGGAACAGACACTACAGCAGCAGAGACCAGATGGTCAGTTATATGGTACAGTACAAACTTGTGTGATAAGTACATTTTCCTTGTAAACACACACACACACACACACACACACACACACACAGAGGAGAGGTCCTCCCAAACCTCTTAAAAATCAATTATTTAGTTTTCTGGCAGGAGTTGAGTTGGCCCTGGATGGTCAGCTGGGCCACACTGAAATCAATAGTACTAATAGTGATGATATCAATTTAACTCTCTCCATACGAACGGCGAAAGAGACGACGTTAACAGCGTTTCATCCCAATTACCATCATCAAAATATTGCAAGCGGAACGCTCTTATACGGAAGAGGTGAATGTTGACAAAGAATACCACAGTTCTGACAATGGAAGCTAAAGGTTGGGTCATTCAGACACCCACTGAACATCCGAGGGGTCTGTGTAGAGGAGAAGAGAGGACTGGCCGTACTGAGTGAGTTAATGTGAAATCTGCAATAGATAAATAATACAGGTGTATATGAGGGACTTGAATCACAGCCTTGGACATGATTGCATAATGACACAGATCTTCAGGAAGGAACACTCTGAGAAGTAGCCGTTCATAAATCCGGGGAGGAAAAGAGACGCGTATGCGTTTTGCGACATCAGTCAGACTGATGACAGATGTATGTTTGCTGAGATGTTCCTGAAAATTTAACCCTGTCCCTGATTCTAATGTGTGTTGTTCCTGAAAAGCAAATTTGGGGGTAGGCATGCCTGGTGTGTGTGTGTGTGTGTGTGTGTGTGTGTAAACTGTATGTGTATATGTTGCATGTCTGTATGTTTGACACTAAGGAATGTTACCTGAAATGCAGACTATATTTCTAAGGCAATTAGGCTTCAAGCAGCAAGAAAAAAGAAACATAAAAATACAAGCAAGATCAAAACATTAAGAACACCAAGCAGTAGTAAGAAACACACACACACAAAAAAGAACTCAACAAGCAAGAATCATGTTAGGTCATGACATTGTGTAAGAGCCAAATACCATATCTTTACTGCATTTGGTATAGCTGAAGAACATGTATGCATTTTAGAATTCTCATGATCTGACAAGTTCAGCGTTTTTACTTTGAGCACGCACAGGAAGGGTAAAGAATTTGCATGTGGTCGGGACAAACATGCTGACTGCATTTCTGGCACCTCTGTCTCACTTTTCGATCAGCCTTCCATGAGCAGAAAAAGCAGCGTGCTTTCTTGCGCTGTGTGGGGGCAGCTTCACTTGATGTTCCAGGATCAGAACTGGCTTGCCTCTTGTGCAATGTGCTGGCAGTTTCACCTGATCTTACTGTCTCAGACTTGTCTTGCCTGACCGTTTTTGCTCTTGGCATTTTGTGCCCTTCTGACTCAAGCTCAATCCTCTTGATTGAACGTTTCATCAGATCAAGAGTGCCCCGGTGCATGTTTGTGTGCATGAGACGGCGCTTCATGTGTGGCAACATCAGGCTTTTACTGATGCATTGGATGAATCCACTCCGTGCATCTTTCTTTGCAAGAGAATCATCTTCAAACTTGATTGACCAGACACAGCGTGCAGCCACTGTAGCAAGATCGATGATGTTGGCAAACATGACAAATGACCAGCGTTTGGAAATTCTTTTTGAGGTATAAGCATGGGCAAGCTTATCCAGAGAGTCTACAGCCCCCTTTGTCTCATTTTAAAAAAAGAACAATCTCAGGCTTCTGCTTGGGGGCCCCTGGCTTCACCATCCCTTCGTCATGCATTGAGCTGAGGAGAACGGTGTTCTTCCTTCTCTTCCCCTGGTAATTAACAAGGGTGACAGTCTTATTGTAAGCAAACTCGCTGCCGTGAAGTGGGAGGTTTCTGTTGCTTTTGAAAGGGTAGGGTAGAAACCTTTTGTTGGATCTGACTGTCCCTACGACTGTCAGGCCATTGTTTTGGGTTCCAGGGACCTGACTAGGGGGACACTTGAAAATGTTCTTAGACGGCGTCTTTCTTTTTCCGGTCACTGGAACTTTGCTCCATCTTGTTCCGTCCTTTGCTGTATATGTGTTGGAATCTGGTGGCACTTCTTGCTCCTCACCTGACTGAGAAAAGACTTCTTCTTCATCTTTTTCGAAATCTGGTTCATCGTCACTAAGGGACTCCGCATCAGGCTCAGGTGGAAGAAATTCTTCGTCACTGGTCTCGTCATCGCCACTTTCTTGTTCGTGGTCTTGGGAACTGGCAATCCGTGTTCTTTGCTCATCTGGGGTAACCAAAAAAAGAAGAAATAGGTACAATATAGTCAGATATGATTCCATAAATTTGCAGTTATGTTTTACACACACACACACACACACCATGTCATCGAAAAAACCCGGGCAACATTGTAAGCATTCGCAACTAAAAATGACAAGCAACAAAAATGCAGACTCATGTAAGCACTTGTAAACAATTAACCCATAACACTAGAGTACCAAAACAGACAGAGTGAGTACACCTCTGTGATTGTATTCTTCAAGCCTTTTTACGTTATTGATTAGTTTTGGCTAGCTTTGAGATGCAACTTGAACTGAGACAGAGACAGATACAAACCACAGATACAAGCCATTTCTGCACTCCCCAAACCCCCGACCCATCAACTATATTTCCCCTAATAAATAGTCAAGTGGTTTAAATTCTAACTCAAAATGTTGATATACTCACCAAAATTACGATCTTCCTCTACGTCAGCGCAGGTGACAAGTGCTTCAAAGATGTTGGGTCTGTCCATGACGGTATCAGCGTGACTGTCCAGCCTCCATGAGAGATACTTGTAGCAAGGAGAGAACGTGGGAAAAACCCGCCGCTTCATCAGAACTTGTTACTTTCAGAAGTGCCAGTATCGGTTTCAGTTTCTCTCTCCAGCATGCAAAGAGGGGTTCTACAGACCTCCCCATTGTCGCCCTCTGTAGCCAAGGGTTACAATTTTCCTTCTTTGCGAGCCATGGGTCCACATGGACCCACACCGTTTGCGGAAGGGTAAACACAGTTTTCTTTCTTTGCGAGCCATGGGTCCACACGGACCCAGGCCGTCTGCGGAGGGGTAAACACAGTTTTCCCTCTTTGCGAGCCATGGGTCCACACGGACCCACACCGTCATCAGTGACTAGTTAAAATGTCACCTTTAATTACTTTTTGAAATTTTGACCCATATTTTCGAAATTTTAGGACAAGGAGGGGATTTGTGTGTTTGGAGCATATCTAAAATTTCGTTGAAAAACATCTATAAATATACGAGATATCGGCATTTAAAGACCCTTCTGGGTCCACATGGACCCACACCGTCCGGCGAAGGTTAAAGGGGTCTCACTGCTGAACAATGAAGAGGCACTACAGCATGTAAAAGGAGTCTAACTGCTGAACACTAGAGACACACTGCAGCATGTTAAAGGGGTCTCACCACTGAACAATGAAGAGGCACTACAGCATGTAAAAGGAGTCTAACTGTTGAACACTAGAGACACACTACAGCATGTTAAAGGGGTCTCACTGCTGAACACTGGAGACACACTACAGCATGTTAAAGGGGTCTCACTGCTGAACAATGGAGACACACTACAGCAGGTTGAAGGGGTCTCACTGCTGAACAATGGAAACACACTACAGCAGGTTGAAGGGGTCTCACTGCTGAACAATGAAGAGACACCACAGCATGTTAAAGGGGTCTCACTGCTAAACACTGGAGAGACACACTACAGCATGTTAAAACGTCTCACTGCTGAACACTGAATCCCAAGTCAAACGCCTCACCCATTCTGCTATGGTGCCTCCTCCCAACAGGAATGCACACACAAAAAATGAAGGTGAACACTCAAAAGAAGAATTGGAAAAGAACAAGCTTTATGGTACTCATGACATCCCCCTTTCACCCATTCAATTTCATGTGCACACATGTCAACACACACACATATATGTGCATGTGCATAAACACACACTCACAAACATTCACACACACACACACACACACACACACACACACACACACGCACTTAGCACAAAGAAGACAGATACTTCTGAATGACATACAAATTAAAGAAAACAATAACACCTTACTGAGTTTCATATCATGTTCTGGGAGGTGGGGACGGGAGAGGGGAAGTGGTGTAAATCACATACTGAAACTGGAAAATACAAACAAGAGAAACAAAAATAGTGAACGTGTATAAAACAAAAAGGAGAAAAAAAAAGAAAGAAACCTACTGATTTGGGAGTAATGGTGAGAGGTAAACAGACCACTGGACACACGCAGTTTCATTTCCAGTTTCAAGGAGGTGTCAAAACATGTGGATTGATTCATATACACTATACCATGTCTGCTTTGAAAAAAATGACCACACAAACAGAGTAGGGAAGACCAACCTGTAGTGCATGGTCATTTTGTCGGCATGGGTCTCCAGCATAAGCAGGTTGATGAGGTTGTCGACGATGATATCGATGTCAGAGGAGGGAATGCCCCTCATGCGTGCGTACATGACCAGCGTCTCCCTGCCTGTCATCTGGTCGATCAAACCGTCAAACTGCGGGCAGTACCCCATGTTGGCTTGTACCTGCAACACTCTGCACCTGTCGAGTCTGCTTCCAGGACTACTTCCAACACCAGCTGGTCCTCAGGTAAAAATGATGTATGATAGTCAGTCGTGTCCGACTAGGGCCATCAGAAAAGCAGAGGAGGCAACTGCTGTACTGGCTATCTGGGCTAGAATATGATTAGTGTGGAAGGTGACTTGCCCAAGTTACATGCCCACTCTCTCAGCCAAGAGGGCTTCTGACTGTCTGTGTTGGGTGCTAATACTACTACTACAAATAATAATAATAATAATGTATTTAAAAACAATACATCACAGAAGAATAAGCAAACTGATAACTGGAATAACACACACATAACTATGAAATTCTAAAAATCAGTAAATAGATAATCTATTTCATCAATGGATGAAGAAATGTTATTTATCTTGGAATGTGATACTGCAACTAATGCTCCTTGTGTGGGGGTGTTTATCTAAGTTTATCTAATGTGTGTGAGCATGTATATGTGAGTTCATGTGTGTGTGCACGTGTGTGTGTGTGTGTGTGTGTGGTGTCTGTGTTTGTGTGTTTAAATAAATGCTATTTATCTTGGAATGTGATATTGCAACTAATGCTCCTTATATGGGGGTGTTTCCCTAATATGTGTGAGTATATATATGTGTGTGTGTGTGTGTGTGTGTGTGTGTGTGTATGTGTGTGTGTGTGTTTAAATACCTGTATGTGTGTTTATGTGAGAGCATGCACATGTGTGTTTCATTCCTGTTCACCTGTCACAGCCTGCACTGGCGGTTCCATGTTGAACTGACATGGCTTCATGAACTCAAGGTTCAAAACCAAATTCAAGTTCCAACCCATGAGTGTAAACACCACAAACAGATGTAAATACAGGTAGTCTCCTGCCTGCTAAAAAGATAGAAATAAAAGAAACAATCACCACAAAGTCTATGTGTCAACAGAACACAGAGCCCACCTAAGAAGTGAGACAATCTGAGGGTGCGGATCCAATCCATGCTTTCCAGAATTTTCTCCCCACTCCACGAGGTCTTGAGTTATGGTCTCGACACTAGTCATATGGAAGAGATGATAAACTGAGGTCCCATGTGCAGCATCCACTTACCACACGTAAAAGAACACATGGGAACAAGAGATCTGTCCCTGGCAAAATTCTTACCAGGAGAAACATTCACTCAAATATATATACATATCTGTGATATGTGTGTGCTTACATGTGACAGGCCTAACTGAATGACACAGGCAGCAGATGATCAGTGCCTACAGGCAGCTGTTGGCTCTACCTTGGTAAGCAGCCTGTTATGCAAATGACTGTGTTTTTAAAGCGCTTAGAGTTTTGTCTCTGACCGGGCATTGTATACGTATCAACTATGATAATAATAGTAACAGTAATAATGATATTAATAATAAAATCAGTGACTCAAACACTCAACACCATCACAAACCGCTCTAATGTCGGACTTGACGCTGTGCTGCCAGACAGAGGCGTCGCCGTCAGTCACCATGACATCACCGGTCAGCATCTTGAAGATGGTGGTTTTGCCGGCACCGTTCTGCCCCAGCAGACCAAAGCATTCCTGCTCTGGAATGCCAACCGAGATGTGGTTAACGGCCACGAACGTGCCGTACTGTTTGTACAGCCGGTTCAACACCAGGGTGTCCCCATCCGCTCCACCACTGTCCACCCTCTGTTTCTCCAATGCCACGTCTCTGTCTTCTGACGATGCACTGTCCTCATCTGGAATCAAGTACAAAATGTGAATGGATAGACTCCCTGAGCCTGTTTCCATTGGAGTTCTATACTGATCACCATTTTGAAGGGTTTGTTTTTACTTTGCCCCATTATCCATGCTGTTTTACTGACATTGTGTGTGTGGGGGGGTCTGTGTGAGCACTCGTGTGTGTGTGCACATGAGAGAGTACATGTGACGGAGTGGTAAGGTGGTGTTAGAGAAGGTGAAGACAGGTAGAAAGTGTTAGCAGAAGAAGCTGCAGCCAGGCAAGGTAGACTCAGGAAGGCAGTGCACTGGTTTTCTTCTTTTATTCTTTCATTCTTCCAGGCCAAGAGAGTTCTGTATTTGTCTGGCACTCGCTCACTCCTTATATTCTGTTCCGCCGAACCGCAAAGCCAGCGCCGCGAAGTGACACACGAAACCTGCCCTCTGCGAGCCTTAAGGGGCCAAGCTTGTGTTTGTTTGACCAAATTTAGCGGCTTCTGACTTTCGGCTCGGGGAACTAACATAGACATATTATATATCACACAAAACTACAAGAGACGAGCATTTTCTTAAGCTAAACCATTTTCTACAAAAATAATGTAGTTAAAAACTATACACAAAAAGAGTCACTGAATGAACGAGCTTTTAACGAGTTCATGTATCATTTCTGTACATTACAACAATTAATACGTCGCGATATGTAATATAATTGCAACAATTAAGTAACTGAACACCCTGAATTTCCAACTATATAAAAATCATCTATAGAATCTGCTTCTGGAGTAAAGATTTTTTATGTAAAAATTCAAGAGAAAACTCAGCGGACAGCTCCCGTGTCGGCACCGCTTGGCGGTGTTTTTGGCACTTGTGATCGACAATGAAATACTTCGTTTAAACCAACAACAACACTGCTATACATGTATGATACAAATCAGATTGATAACAGAAATGCAAACATCTGCAAGACACGCTATAAAAATGTCTAGGTATTGTAAAAACGTATTTTGCTCAAATCAGCACTGATTAATTCCAATGGCTTGAAGAAGAGATAGTTTTGTGGCGCCAAAATGCCGTCAGACATTTTGTACCATCGCATGCCTATAACTTAGGTGTACATGGAAAGCAGTACACGAGAAGAAGCTTAATCATTTACATTTTAATGCACGATTTAAATTCCACGGCAGCTATATCGATTTATAGAAAACGAAGGTATTTTGTAAGCTTCAACTGAGTGGATTTCGATGATCGCGCCAAAACTCATTCACATAAATATTAGTTTAAAAAAGTTATAGGCTTTCTGGCCAAATGATATCATTACATTTGAGAAGTATGATCGTTCTGAAGTCCCATAACATAAAACTATAATCTCATCTATAAGGAAGTGTTTATAATTTAACAAATTGATGAAAATCATCATACGGTTCCCTGTAAAGGGAGATAACTTGTGACCGATTTACAACTTCCTTAGTAACCTTCGGCAAGTCACAAAAGTTGTCTGCTCAGCTGGCCCAACGAAGATTGTAGCCAACCCGGCTACATACATGTGTGTGTGTGTGTGTGCATGTGTGTACATGAGAGAGTGGAAGTGTGTGTGTGTGTGTGTGTGTGTGTGTGTGTGTGTGTGTGTGCATCTGTTTGTGCGTGCGTGTATGTGTGTGACAGAGTGTGAATGCGCGTACGTGTGTGTGTAAGAGAGAGTGCGAGAGTATATGTGTGCAGGAGATTTCTTTGAGTCGTGAATATGGATTATTGCACGTTTTTCATGATTATGCATTATTGCTCATTTTACTTACTCTGAACAGTAGATACTTAACCCATTCACTGCTAGTATGTTTTGCGATAGCCTATGCTGAGAAATTTTTCAGAAAAACAAGAAAAACACTCCATTGATTTTAATTTGCTTATATTTAAAAAAGTACTGAAGATAAGTGCATAAAAGTTATATCAAATGAAAGGAAAATGAACCAAGATTTTGTTTTCAAAACTCACATGTTCAAATAATGAGTCAATCTAACATAAAAATTCCATAAAATGCAATAAAAAAAAAATGGGACTGTCATTCCATTATGTAGGTGCTACAACATCAACCAGGTTATCAACCAGTCTTTCTTGTGACTGTTGTGATCAACCACACACACTGTCAAGGCTGTGACAAACAGTGGCACCCATGTTTTTGTTTGATCCAGAATTGCTGGAGGCTTGTTTACTGCCCTTTGGTCTTGCTGCTGCTGGTCTTCAGCTGCAGGTTTGTGGCAAGTTGTCAGCTCCAGATGGTCCAGGATAAACATCATGATCATCACCATGCTGCATACCTGAAACACACTGCATATGTAGCCGGGCTGGCTACAATCTTCGTTGGGCCAGCTTATCAGACGACTTTTGTGACTCGCCGAAGGTTACTAAGGAAGTCTGGCGCGGTAAATCGGTCACAAGTTATCTCCCTTTACAGGGAACCGTATGATTTTTCATCAATTTGTTAAATCATAAACACTTCCTTGTAGATGAGATTATAGTTTTTATGTTATTGGACTTCAGAAAGATCATACCTCTCAACTGTAATATCATTTGGCCAGGTAGCCTATAACTCTTTTAAACTAATATTTAAGTGAATGAATTTTGGCGCGATCTTCGAAATCCACTCAGTTGAAACATGCAAAATACCTTCGTTTTCTATAAATCGATATAGTTGCCATGGAATTTAGATTGTGCGTTAAAATGTAAATGATTAAGCTTTCTTCTTGTGTACTGCTTTCCATGTACACCTAAGTTATAGCGATGCGATAGTACGAAATGTCTGACAGCATTTCAGCCCCACAAAACTATCTCTTCTTCAAGCCATTGGAATTCGTCAGTGCCGATTTGAGCAAAATACGTTTTTACAAAACCTAGACATTTTCATAGCGTGTCTTGCAGATGTTTGCATTTCTGTTATCAATCTGATTCGTATCATACATGTATAGTTGTGTTGTTGTTGGTTTAAATGAAGTATTTCATTGTTGATCACAAGTGCCAAAAACACCACCAAGCGGTGCCGACACGGGAGCTGTCCGCTGAGTTTTCTCTTGAATTTTGACATCAAAAATCTTTACTCCAGAAGCAGATTCTATACATGATTTTTATATAGTTGGAAATTCAGGATTTTCAGTTACTTAACTGTTACAATTATATTAATATCGCGATGTATTAATTGTTGTAATGTACAGAAATGATACATGAACTCGTTAAAAGCTCGTTCATTCAGTGACTCTTTTTGTGTATAGTTTTTAACTACATTATTTTTGTAGAAAATGGTTTAGCTTAAGAAAATGCTCGTCTCTTGTAGTTTTGTGCGATATATAATATGTCTATGTTAGTTAGTTCCCCGAGCCGAAACTCAGAAGCCTCTTAATTTGGTCAAACACAAGCTTGGCCCCTTAAGGCTCGCAGAGGGCCGGTTTTGTGAGTCGCTTCGCGGCGCTGGCTTTGCGGTTTAGCGGAACAGAATATAAGGAGTGAGCGAGTGCCAGACAAATAGAAATAGAGAACTCTTCTGGCCTGGAAGAATGAGAAAATAAAAGAAGAAAAGCAGCGCACTGCCTTCCCGAGTCTACCTTGCCTGGCTGCAGCTCCTTCTGCTAACACTTTCTACCTGTCTTCACCTTCTCTAACACCACCTTACCACTCCATCACACATAAAAGACTAAGTTTTTTTGGAGGTTTGGGTTTTTTTCTGTTGTTCTTTTTTCTTTACATATAAAAAGGTTATGAAATGGTACCATTTTATTTCTGATTGTTTTCAGAAGCTGAAATATAAACACACACACAGACACACCTACACCCCCACACCAAATCCCCAACACACACACACACTGAAACTTGTTCATGGTATGCCACACACCCCTCATTCTCTCTTTTTTCCTATAAAACAAAATGACAACACACACACACACACTTCTACAAGTGCTGCATTTACAAAGTAATTTAGGCATACAATTCTGTATATCATTCTCGGATTTCAGTTTTATCAACACTCCCCCCCCCCACCACACACACACACACACAAAAAAACAACAACCAATGCACACTTGGGAGCGAAGGCATTGGATAAAGTTCCACATAATAGATTAATTGTTAAATTGCAAGGGTACGGTATTTGTGGTAAATTGTTGGAATGGATAAAAGACCTCTTATATGAGAGAACACAGTACGTATCAGTAGGGACTGAGTCATCGTGTCCTGTTAAGGTGAGTAGTGGTGTTCCTCAAGGCAGTGTCTTGGGGCCCACACTCTTTGTATATTATATAAATGACATGCCTGATGTGAAAATGCCTGATGTGTGAAAATCTTTGTAGATGATACAAAGATCTATGAGGAAGCAGATTCTGATGTTGGCAGATTGAAGTTACAAGTTAGTATTGATAATTTAGTACACTGGACTGATAAATGGCAAGTTAAATTTAATAGCAATAAACGTAAAGTTTTAGACATACGCAGAAATAATCCACATTATAAGTATTATATGGATGGTACGGACCTGCAGGAGACTTCATCGGAGAGAGATCTTGGAGTCATTGTTGACTCTGGTCTCTCTTCTGATGTTCATGTTAATGAAACCATTAAAAAAGCCAATAGATTAACTGGAATGTTAGTTGGGAATATACAGTGTAAAAGTAAAGACATTATGGTGCCATTATTTAAGTCATTAGTCAGGCCAGTCTTAGAATATGGGAATGTTGTTTGGAATACGGGCTTAGTGAAACATATAGACAGTATTGAAAATGTTCAACGAAGATTTACTAAAAGAATCATTGGTTTTGCTGATATGGACTAGGAAAATAGGTTGCAAGCACTTCAGTTACCTAGTTTAGAATATATAAGACTGCGTGGTGATTTAATAGAGATGTATAAAATGACTCATGGATTATATGACAGCAGAACTATAAACTCCTTGTTTACACTGAATGAGAACAGTGCTACAAGAGGCCATTCCTACAAACTATTAAAAGTTTCAGTAAAAACTTCCAGATTGCACATTATCTTGATATTCATTTACAAAATTTTAAATACAAAACTCATTTACGTTGTAAAAACTGGTGTTTAAGAGTGTGTGGTTCGATTCTAATAGAAAAGAGAGGGGAATAGACAGGGGGGGGAGATAGGATCAACTAATGATGCACTCACTCACTCTCTCCTCACATCAATAGCAGGGCCACATGGAGTGGTTTTTATAGTGTTTACTTTACAATACAGCACACAGTAAAAAGTTCACCCTACACCTAAAGTAAAGCAGCACCTATAAGCAGCACACAGCCCAACAAGGATTTCCTTGTTCCTCACATCACTGATCAGTCAGTCACCCTGTGTCAGTCAGTTCTTCTGGGAGACAGCTAAGAACTGGCTGTGCTGACTGGTTTTATCCCTTCCCCCAACATACTGTGTATACTAATGCAAGCTACAACACTCACTCCCCCAACTAGCTGAACTGAAATAACCAATCTTTGCTTGTCCTAATGACACTACATGAATGACTGACAGATTCACTACTTGATCCCAATTCGTCCAACTCAACAGACTGATCTGATTCGCTACAATTCAACCCACTTGTCTATACACATTCTATGATGACAAGTTCACCTATTTACATCACAAAGAGATTGGGGAGACAGGACAATACAACTCTCGGCATGTTAGCCGGCATGATCAAAGTTCACATTAGCATAAATTCTCCCTAGCTTATCTTCCGAAGTCCCGCCATCTACGTCAGCTGTGTTTGTGACAGGGGAGATGGGGAACGACTTGAAAGACAGGCCGCCACACGGGATGTTCCGACATGCCGTGCTCGTCTGTTTCGAACACGGGGATTGTGGCAGACATCACGTAACTGCACGTATTCCTATAGCTGGGGCGGGTGACGCTGCGTCGCTGACCAAAGAGGGCCGACTAGGGAGTAGGGGTGAGGGAGGGTGGAAGGAGGGAGGGTGGCGCAGTGTCGGCGCGACCTCAAAGACTGGACTTTGGATGGCGCGGGAAGGGAGATAAGGAGGGAGAGGGGGGGGGAGGGGACGAAGGGATGGGGAGGGAAGGGGGACAGAGTGCAGGTGGTGGGGGGTGACACTGCTGGCACACTATAACAACATATTTATTGATTTTTCAAGCATTGCACACTCAATGTTGAAAAATGCACCAGACATATGTGGGGACTCTCTTTTTCTTCCCCGCTTCAAGCGGGCAAAAGGCCTTGTCAGGCCTGCACGCCTTGATATTGATATGATATGACAACACACAGGCGAGCGACACAAGCTGTCATCAACAATGCGCCAGCCAGCAAGCCAGGCCTCCTTGGGCTATGATGGTCACACACAATACTCACATGACTGACTCTCTCTCACTCACACACACTAATCAGTGACTGACAAAGCTACTTACCACAGCTAACACACTCAAAACACACACAATGCAGTTATATTCATTGTTACAACAAACAGAAAGCAAATAATAAACTGACAAACCTCATAAACACCCACCTGCATCTTGAATCAGCTGAGCTTGTCTGTCTTCAGTTTCGTCAAGCAACTCCACCTCTCACCCCCCTCCATGTCAAAATCAGCGTCTTCGGCATCAACTTCATGCAGTTCTATCTCATTCAGTCCACAATCTTCATCTCTACTATTTGCATCGTGAAGGATTTCTTCCAGTACTAGTGCAAGTTTTGGGGTTTGTCTGCATTCAGCCATGGCTTTGCAAATACAACTTGAGCTTCATACAAATTTGCAAAACTTTCGCCATAAATATGACAAATGAGGTGAATAATTTTAGCTTAGGGAACTCAGGAGATAAAGAGCTCTCAGGGGAGCTAATTTAATGGTTAGCAGACTGTATTTTCTGTAATGCGGGACTCAAAACATAGAACAATGTTACATGACATACGGCGCACATCAATACAGCATTGGTGAGCGACATTTCATGACGTACGCCGTACCTCAACAAAGCAGTCAAGAGGTTAATAAAACAGACACACACACACCAAAAAACATTTTGCTTTTCTCTTACCCAGTTACATCACGTAAACCCATCAGCCCCCCTTTATCTCACCTGCATTCCGGCACTGGCAGGCCATCCAATGGCACAGGTAGACCAGCTTCTGGGGCAGGTGATAGTCGATGGCCAGTGTCAGCAGGAAGAAGACTGCACACTGCAAGCCCATGAACACTATGTTGCGCCCAATGCCTGGGTACTCCCACGACAGGTAGTCATCCTCAAAGGGTGTGCAAAATTTCCCACAAATGCCTGCCATCAAATGAAAGCAAACTAGCTGGGAGTTGGAAGTTTAAACAAACAGAAAAAGAGGGAGGTAGTGAACTCACCTTGCCAACAAGAACAAGAATGTAAGGTAAAATGTGATAAAAGCTACTACATGTTACATAGTGAGTGATTTAAAGGATGAGTGGTTACATCTGAATAGGGAACACATGCCTGTGTAGTACAGTCTACAGTACGACTGAGTGACATCTACAGTATAACAGTTTGACAATGCCTGTAGTAAACAGTATAACAACATCCATAGTAAGACAAACTGTGACGTCTACAGTAAGACAGTGTAACATCTACAGTAAGACAAACTGTGGCAACATCTATAGTAAGACAGTGTAAAATCTACAGTAAGACAAACTGTGGCAACATCTACAGTAAGACAGTGTAACATCTACGGTAAGACAAACTGACAACATCTACAGGAAGACAGTGTAACATCTACAGTAAGACAAACTGTGACAACATCCACAGTAAGACAGTGTAACATCTACAGTAAGACAAACTGTGACAACATCTACAGTAAGACAGTATAACATCCACAGTAAGACAAACTGTGACAATATCTACAGTAAGACAGTGTAACATCTACAGTAAGACAAACTGTGATAATGTCCACAGTAAGACAGTGTAACATCCACAGTAAGACAAACTGTGACAACATCCACAGTACGACAGCAAAACATCCACAGTAAGACAAATTGTGACAACGTCCACAGTAAGACAGTGTAACATCTACAGTAAGACAAAATGTGACAATGTCTACAGTAAGACAGTGTAACATCCACAAAAAGACAAACTGTGACAAAATCCACAATGCCTAAAGTAAGACAGTGTAACATCTACAGTCAGAGAACCTGTGACAACATCCACAGTAAGACAGTGTAACATCTACAGTAAGACAAAATCCACAATGCCTAAAGTAAGACAGTGTAACATCTACAGTCAGAGAACCTGTGACAACATCCACAGTAAGACAGTGTAAAATCTACAGTCACAGAAACTGTGACAAGGTCTACATTAAGACAATGTAACATCTACAGTCAGACAAACTGTGACAACATCTACAGTAAGACAGTGTAACATCTACAGTAAGACAAACTGTGACAACATCCACAGTAAGACAGTGTAACATCTACAGTAAGACAAACTGTGACAACATCTACAGTAAGACAGTGTAACATCTACAGTAAGACAAACTGTGACAATGTCCACAGTAAGACAGTGTAACATCTACAGTAAGACAAACTGTGACAACATCCACAGTAAGACAGTGTAACATCTACAGTCAGACAAACTGTGACAACGTCCACAGTAAGACAGTGTAACATCCACAGTAAGACAAACTGTGACAACGTCCACAGTAAGACAGTGTAACATCTACAGTAAGACAAACTGTGAAAATATCCACAGTAAGATAGTGTGACATCTACATTAAGACAAACTGTGACAACATCTACAGTAAGACAGTGTAACATCTACAGTCAGACAAACTGTGACAAAGTCCACAGTAAGACAGTGTAACATCCACAGTAAGACAAACTGTGACAAAGTCCACAGTAAGACAGTGTAACATCCACAGTAAGACAAACTGTGACAATGTCCACAGTAAGACAGTGTAACATCTACAGTAAGACAAACTGTGACAATGTCCACAGTAAGACAGTGTAACATCTACAGTAAGACAAACTGTGACAATGTCCACAGTAAGACAGTGTAACATCTACAGTAAGACAAACTGTGACAACGTCCAAAGTAAGACAGTACAGTAAGACAAACTGTGATAACGTGGAGCTCTAAACCTACCACTTATGTCTGACCTTCTGCTATTAATGTCATCATGTAGTGGATGTCTTACGTCGGTCAAAATTGTTATTAGTCTGTCAGTCAGTTTTCTATTGTGCATGTCACTAAAGGTGTCTTGTCTTATACCCACCACCCCACCCGCTTTCCTAATGACCTTTTCCAACATGACAAAGTCACCCACTACATGATGACATTAATAGCAGAAGGTCAGACATAAGTGACAGGTTTAGAGCTCCACGCGCAAGAACATCTCGATACATTAATTCATTTATTCCTACAGCCATTCGCGCACACAATCAAAACATCCAATACACTAAGTGAACCCTCCCACCCCCCAAGCCCACTCGCCACAGCGACACCTGAACTTCACCAGCAGAGTGTATGGGAGCAGACATTATGCGTGCATGTGGGACTGAGCGGGTGAGCACGGGCAAGCAAGCATTTCTGTGTGTGTGTGATCGGAAGTGATTTTTAAATATTTTCTTATTTTACTTGGATTTCATGTATCTTAATGTTAATGTTCTAATCTTATTGGTGTGACATATGTTATGTGCATGTATACGTTGTTTGTGTGTGTGTGTAAGTGTGTGTGTGAATGAGTGTGTGTGTGTGTGTGTGTGTGTGTGTGTGTGTGTGTGTGTGTGTGTGCGCGCGCGCGCGCGTGCATTTTACTTATATATACGATTTATTCCCTTGATGTTTTTATTTATGTATTGTTGTACAATACCTTATGGTCTTAACGTGTGCGTGTGTGTGTGTGTGTGTGTGTGTGCATGTGTGTGTGTGTGTGTGTGGGTGTGTGTGCGTGCGTGCGCGCATGTCATTTTTAGTAATCTTATACCCTTTTTTTGTTGGATGTTTTCATTTGTTAATATTGTTGTGCAATACCCTATTGTCTTAACATGAGTATGTGTGTGTGTGTGGGGTGGGGGTGGGGGGTGGGGTGGGGGGGTAGTATATCGTCAGCTATTGGGAATTCTTATTTGACTAGTTTTAATCTCTTCTTATGTTGCGCATGATTTTATGCCAGTGTTTACAATGAGCCTGTGATTGCACAACTTAATTTCCATGTGGATTAATAAAGTGTTTTTGATTGATTGATTGATTGATTGAACGTCCACAGTAAGAGAGTGTAACATCTACAGAAAGACAAACTGTGACAGCGTCTACAGTCAGTGTAACATCTACAGTCAGACAATGTCTACAGTAAGACGTACAGTGTGACAATGTCTACAGTAAGAGGCACAGTGTAACAATGTCTACAGTAAGACAGACAGTGTGGCAAAGTCTACAGTAAGACAAACAGTGTGTGTGACAATGTCTACAGTAAGACAAACAGTGTGACAATGTCTACAGTAAGACAGACAGTGTGACAATGTCTACAGAAAGACAAACAGTGCATGCGACAATGTCTACAGTAAGACAAACAGTGTGACAATGTCTACAGTAAGACAATGTGACAATATAGTAAGACAAACAGTGTGACAAGGTCTACAGTAAGATAGTGTAACATCTACAGTCAGACAACAATGTCTACAGTAAAACATACAGTGTGACCATGTCTACATTAAGACAGTGTAACATTTATAGTCAGACAACAATGTCTAGAGTAAGACAGACAGTGTGACAATGTCTACAGTAAGACAAACAATGTGACAATGTCTACAGTAAGACAAATAGTGTGACAATTAGTAAGACAAACAGTGTGCCAATGTCTACAGTAAGACAGACAGTATGACAATGTCTACAGTAAGACAGACAGTGTGACAATCAGTAAGACAGACAGTGTGACAATGTCTACAGTGTGACAATGTCTACAGTAAGACAAACAGTCTGACAATGTCTACAGTAAGACAGACAGTGTGACTATACAGTAAGACAGTGTGACAATGTCTACAGTAAGACAGACAGTGTGACAATGTCTACAGTAAGACAAACAGTATGACAATGTCTACATTAAGACAGACAATGTGACAATACAGTAAGACATACAGTGTGACAATGTCTACAGTAAGACATACAGTGTGACAATGTCTACAGTACGACAGACAGTGTGACAATGTCTACAGCAAGACAAACAGAGTGACAATGTCTACAGTAAGACTGACAGTGTGACAATGTCTACATTAAGACAGACAATGTGACAATACAGTAAGACATACAGTGTGACAATGTCTACAGTAAGACATACAGTGTGACAATGTCTACAGTACGACAGACAGTGTGACAATGTCTACAGCAAGACAAACAGAGTGACAATGTCTACAGTAAGACTGACAGTGTGACAATGTCTACATTAAGACAGACAATGTGACAATACAGTAAGACACACAGTGTGACAATGTCTACAGTAAGACATACAGTGTGACAATGTCTACAGTACGACAGACAGTGTGACAATGTCTACAGCAAGACAAACAGAGTGACAATGTCTACAGTAAGACTGACAGTGTGACAATGTCTACATTGAGACAGTGTGACAATACAGTAAGACAGACAGTGTGACAATGTCTACATTAAGACAGTGTGACAATACAGTAAGACAGACAGTGTAACAATGTCTACAGTAAGACAGACAGTGTGACTATACAGTAAGACAAACAGTGTAACAATGTCTACAGTAAGACAGTGTGACAATACAGTGAGACAAACAGTGTAACAATGTCTACAGTAAGACAGTGTGACAATGTCTACAGTAAGACAGTGTGACAATACAGTAAGACAAACAGTGTAACAATGTCTACAGTAAGACAGTGTGACAATACAGTGAGACAAACAGTGTAACAATGTCTACAGTAAGACAGTGTGACAATACAGTGAGACAAACAGTGTAACAATGTCTACAGTAAGACAGACAGTGTGACTATACAGTAAGACAAACAGTGTAACAATGTCTACAGTAAAACAGTGTGACAATACAGTGAGACAAACAGTGTAACAATGTCTACAGTAAGACAGACAGTGTGACTATACAGTAAGACAAACAGTGTAACAATGTCTACAGTAAGACAGACAGTGTGACTATACAGTAAGACAAACAGTGTAACAATGTCTACAGTAAGACAGACAGTGTGACTATACAGTAAGACAGACAGTGTAACAATGTCTACAGTAAGACAGACAGTGTGACTATACAGTAAGACAAACAGTGTAACAATGTCTACAGTAAGACAGTGTGACAATGTCTACAGTAAACAGACAGTGTGAAAACACAGTAATACAATATGACAATGTCTACAATAAGTCAGAGTGATGTCTACAATGAGACAAACAACATCTACAGTGGGGCTGAGTGACAACGTCTACAGTAAGACATACACTGTGACAATGTCTACAGTAAGACATACACTGTGACAATGTCTACAGTAAGACAAACACTGTAACAATGTATACAGAAAGACAATGTGACAATGTCTACAATAAGTCAGAGTGATGTTTACAATGAGACAAACAACATCTACAGTGGGGCTGAGTGACAATGTCTACAGTAAGACATACACTGTGACAATGTCTACAGTAAGACAAACACTGTAAACACCTTCTACAGTAAGATAAACAGTGTGATAATCATTGAAGAGTGACCTATTTTTCCCCTTCGACATGTGTGGGCCTTAACTCCAACGTTCACCTTTTGTAACAAAGCTCAACCCTATTCAGTCTCAACATGTGAGCATGATGACAAAAACAAAGATGGCCATGATTTCCACGCCCCGACACCAGTGCTCACTTTGACAGCATGAGTTGGTTTTGTTGTTGAGAAAGTTAATATTCTGTCCCGACAAAGCTAGTCCTATTCACATGGGACAGGTGAGTATGAGAATAAAAAAGATGGCAGCGCTTGCCACACCAACACCAGCACTCACCTTTGCAGCAAGAGTTGGTTTTTTTCTTCAACTTGGAAGCCTGGCAGGTGTTCGGGGGTTTTATGGGTCCATTAATGCAGTACTTTCTGTTCTCATGGTTGATGTACATATTGCCGAATCCTATCCCCACGGAGTAGTGGGGGAACAGTGCCATGAACACCAAGTCCAGTGTCTCAACAAAGTCCTTCAGGCCAATGGATGGGTCCCTCAGGATGTTCATCGCTATCATAGGGAACAGACCTGCACAGTCCAGTTTCACTTTCACTTTCTCAAGGAGGTTCTACCACATTTGGACAAACTTACATGTGCTACACTACATATGCTATATAGGCAGATGCCAGACAGCAGCATGACCCAATGCACTAGTCAGGCCTTGATTGCATGCGTACATATTTGTGTACCCATCAGAGTGGATTTCTTCTACAGAATTTTGCCAGAAGACAACACGTGTTGCCATGTGTTCTATTTCAATGCGCCAAGTGCATGCTGCACACGGGAAATCAGTTTAACATCTCATCCAAATGATTCGATGCTCAGTTTGATTTTCCAGTTAATCTAGGGAGAAAGTTGAAGAAAGTGAACCCACACCCTCACAGACATTGTACTGGCAGACAAGCATCTCAACCATTCAACCACCTTCCCCACAGCCAAACACCGTCTTCAAGGATCCGTACAACTTCACTCACCCCAACATCATTCACCATCTTCAATGTGCAGCTTCATTGTGGCTCAGCTTTGCAACAGCTAGGTGCATTGTGGATGCCATACTTCATGCGTTAAACTCTCAAAACATCATCCAAAACACACTTAGTCCCCTTGAAAACACTCGTGAACAATGTAGAGGATATCATCAGTGCAGCTACACTGCAGTTTCTATGGACCAGCTATATAACAGCTGAGTATATTGTCGACACCATACTTCATACACAAAATGCTCAAAACACTGAAAACATGCTCAGTCCCCTCTGAAACACCAGCGAACAACTTAGACAATAGGCTAAAGACTGCAAGCTAAATGCCCCGAATGAGAATACCAATAACTGAGAAAGCGATATTGAACTTGCCCGCCGAGTAGGCAGGTGGTGTCCTAAGTAAGTTAAATCAAAGCAGGCACCACTGAACACCACTGAAGTCACATCCCCTTGAATAAACTTCTCCCACAAATTCATCACACTGAATCAAAATCTCAATTCAAATTAACCTGTTCTGATGGACGTCTCTTCTTCTTTGTTCATGGGCTGCGACTCACACATTCACTAGTATACAGTACACGAGTGAGCTTTTACGTGAATGATCATTTTTACCCCTACCATGTCAGCAGTCATGATCCTTTTTTTGGGGGGGCGAGGAGGGGTGATGGACGTCTGTGTGTTGGCATGTGGTGTGGTGTGGTGTGATGTGGTGTGTGTGTGTGTGTGTGTGTGTGTGTGTATGTGTGTGTGTGTGTGTGTGTGCGTGTGTGTGTGTGTCTGCGTGCAGGCGCATGTGTGCGTGCATCTGTGTGTGTGTGCTTTGTCACAGACACATTCCATTTATCCTGTTTGCAAGTCCTGATTATAGTCCCTTTGTTTTTTGTCACCATTTTCCCACCATACTATTCAACACAGTCATTTCACCCACTCTAGGAAGACATTGTCAGGAATGGCCAGAGGGCAAAACTGATGCGGAAGTGAAGCTACTTATAGAAGAAAACAGTAAAGAAGAAGACATCATCATATACACAGATGGCTCAGTCACCAAAGACCAGTCTGGTTGGGGATTCACTGCGAAACAAAATGGAAAAACAATTTGGGAAGAGAATGCTGCCTACAAAGTCACAACCTCCAGCCTAAAAATGGAAGTTGAAGCTGTGACACATGCCCTCCAGTGGCTATCGTCCATCCATACGCCCGGAAACCAACATGCCATGATTCTAACCGACTCAGTGAACCTCATACAGAAAATTGAAAACAGAATGGGAAGCCCAGAGTGGCATAAGGCAATGCGCAACTTTCAGATTAAAAAACTCACATGGTCATACTGCCCGGGACATGCAGGTGTTAAGGGAAATGAGCGAGCTGACAGACTTGCTGGTAACGCAACACCAACGAGCGGCCTACATCTAGGAAAATCGGAAATCCTCAGAAAAGTCAAAGAATACCAAAAAGAACAGGTACAAGGCCATCACACCATCGATCGCCTCAAAGAAATAGAAGCAGAGAGAGGGAGCGGCCGCAAGTCTAACATGAAAGGTAGAGCACAATGCTTTGCAAATCAAACAAATATCGGCATAATTTCCAAACCAACATTGCGCAAATTTCTTCAAAACGGAACAGAGTCTCTGTGGGCCTTTCCAAATACAATAGACTGAGCAACACACTAGACGCCACGTTCTTGGCATCAGAGATCTTTTCCCATCCCTCTTGCGGCCAGTCAGTGGCAGCCTGTGTGTGTGTGTATGTGTGTGTATGTGTGGGTCTGTGTGGGTCTGTGCTTTTGAGTGCGTTTGTGAATGCGCGAGAGTGAAAGTGTACACAAGTGTCAGGAGAGATATGTGTACGTGTGTGTGTGTGTGTGTGTGTGTGTGAGGGGAGGTGGGAGTGCGGGGGGAGGTGGGGTAGAGGATGAGGTATGTGAGTGTATGCATGCCTACACTGTGGGAGCAACAGGATATTGGAACGTATATATATATATATATATATATATATATATATATATATATATATATATATATATATATATATCTTTGTATGTACGTGTGTGGGGTTGGGGGTGGGAGATATGGGCGTTATGTGTGTGTGCTTGTACAAGTAAGTGTTCATCTCTGTGAGTGTGTGTTTGTGTGTGTGTGTGTGTGTGTGTGTGCCATGGAAGCTGCGATATGTAGACTAGAAATGAGTATGTGGAGGAGGGGGTAGAGGAGGTGCAAGGTAATGTGTGTGTGTGTGTGTGTGTGTGTGTGTGTGTGTGTGTGTGTGTGTTGGAGCTCATGTACGTTTATATGTATTTGACTGTGCTTTCATATGTGCTTGTACAAGTAAGTGTTCATCTCTGTGAGTGTGTGTTTGTGTGTGTGTGTGTGTGTGTGTGTGTGTGTGTGTGCCGTGGAAGCCACGATACGTAGACTAGAAATGAGTGTGTGGAGGAGGGGGGTAGAGGAGGTGCAAGGTAATATGTGTGTGTGTGTGTGTGTGTGTGTGTGTTGGAGCTCATGTACGTTTATATGTATTTGACTGTGCTTTCATATCTGTGAAACTGCATGTTTGGTGCATTTCTGTTATGCATGTGTGGGTGTATGTGTGAATGTGTGTCTTTATGTTTTACATTTATCCGCTTATTTATCACCACTGTTGTCTTATTTATTTATTTATTTATGTTTTATTATTATCATTTTATTAGTATTTCTAATATTATTACTACTACCTTTTTCTATATTATAATTATTATTTATTTATTTATTTATGCAAGCTTATCTATTATTTATTCCCCCGGTTTTTTTTGGTTGTTTTTTTTTTTTTTTGTTTTGTTTTGTTTTTTCTCAAGGCCTGACTAAGCGCGTTGGGTTACGCTGCTGGTCAGGCATCTGCTTGGCAGATGTGGTGTAGCGTATATGGTTTTGTCCGAACGCAGTGACGCCTCCTTGAGCTACTGATACTGATACTGATACCACCATACTGACGTTCATTCTTAGCACTCTGGGACCCTGTGCCAAGGAGGTAGAGCGCATTATAAATACCCATTTTTTCTCTTCTTCTTCTTATCATTATTATTGTTATAATCATATGCAGATTACTGACCAGTGATGATTTCAAGGATGACAAGGTTGACAAAACCAGTTGCAGGGCTGCTGTATCGGAACTGGAGGATGTAGATGAAAGGAAGGACGGCAATTCCAAACATGACCAGGATCAGCAGCACCAGACCCAGGTTATCTTTGTCCGTGTAGGCATCCACCTGGAAAAACAACAGGAAGGTAAAACAACAGTCAACAAAAAAATAGTATGGTGAATAAGAAAATGAAGTATATAATTATAAACATGCAACAAGAAAAATAAAATGAAATAAACATGTTGAAGAAGAGAAGAATAAGTAACCTCAAAAAAAAAAAAAGTGACACAGGAAAATCAAAATACCAAAAAATAAACCTCAGACACATACATACACATGTGCACAAACACACAATCCTTTCCCAACACCAAAACATGCCACCCCCATCACCACCCTTAAAAACAAACAAAAAAGCAACAACAAATAACCCCCTACTTTCCCATCCCCCAAACATCCCTCTTTCTCTCAAAGTGTTCCCCCCGCATGTATATATACGTCACGGTCGACAGTTAAAATGCTACTTTTTTTATTTCGCCATTCTTGGGGAAGACGACATGGTACCAGCTTTTGAGACGATAGGGTTGCCATACATAGGAGTATGTGAGCGTGTGTGAGTTAGTGTGTCCATGTGGCAATGTGGTCCATGCCACTCGAGCGGTTATGCTTCTGAGTGAACCGTTAATGGTTCAGATTCAAGCGTCTCTCTGCTCCGTCTCCTCACAGACGAGTTTTGAACTGGAATGCTTTCTGGTCAGTCTGTCCAGTGGTTCCCCGGTTCCTCTTCATTCATTTGAAGAGGAGGGGATGGGCTGTTCATTCAGCCAAAAGTTCTGCCAGGGTTACTGCAGGCCCTGTGCTTACCTGTGTCCTCGTCCTGCCGGGTAGAAGAAACACCAGTCTCTTGGAATTTTTTACCAGACTGCTCCAGCTGTTTAGGTAAATTTATTCACTGGCATTTGGCTAGCTCTGTATGGCCATGTTTGTTCTATTTGTACATGTAATCGTTTTCGCTGTGTGCTTATGTATTAAGATTTCTGTGTAATTTTGTACTGTTAAGTTATTGCCAGGTATCATTTCGTATTTGTACACTTTGACAGTTCTCTATTAAATCTTGGGCGAGAGGGGTGCTACTTTTCCCTCCCACTACATTGATATGGAAATATTTATTTTGATTTGTTTTTTCTTGATGAATATGTTTTGCCACAGAGAGAAGTAGATATTGTTACAAGTCGATGAACAGTTTTTCTCTATTATTCTTTCTCTGGCAGAGGCCATGGGGTTGTCTTTCTGCCCGTCCCCCTCAGGTGTGGTGAGGCGGTGGTGTGTGGGGGTAGGGATGTGCAGTCCCCTTCCTTATTGTACAATCCTGCCTGTCACCCCCTCTTTCTCATACCCTGGTTCTTTGTATTTCTGTCTGTGTGCATCTTTGGAAGATGTATTGTTTTTCCCCCCTGTTCTTGCCATTGTGTGTGTGTATGTGTGTCAGCCTCTGTGTTTCTTCTCCTTCTAGCTCTCCTCCTCCCAAACTTTCTCTTATTCGACCATCGGGATGTTCACACTTTGTGCAAGGGTGTTTCAGCTGCTATTTTCCCTTCAGCCCTGTTGCCCCTTCCATGTCAGGTCCCCAGTGTCCGCGCGGTGCCGGAGGTTGGTGCCAGAGTTGCCAGCCTCTCTCATCTGCCTGAAGTGAAAGGTGGAGGAGGGCGGAGTTAGCGCCGGAACCGACGGGGGTCGTTCTCATGGTGGCATTTGGGCGTCAAGACGACCGTTCCCACCCCCACCCCCTCTTTCCGTGGACTGGAGTCACCAGGTTCTACAAGGATGACAGCATCGATCTGTGCTGTGTGTGACATGGACAGGGGAGTTTTGTGGAATGCCTGGGGAGTGAACATGGGGCTGACTGTGCGTTTTGTACCTGTGTATGTGAGATTGTGAGAGTGTGGAGTATGAAGTTCATTTTGGTGTTCTGATCAGCTAATGACTAATTATTGTCAACATTGGATTCATGGGTAAGGGAAGGTGGTAGATAGAGGGAAGTTGGGTGTGGAAGGGAATTAGAGAATAGGAACAACTGTTTTGTTTTTGTTTGTGAGTGTGTGAGGGGGTGAGTGAATAAAGTGTTAACTTTTATCTGGTGTGCCCTGGTGTTTTTCCTGGTGTGAAGTCTGAGGCCTGATTTACTGTTCCTTTTTCTCTCTTTTTTTTTCTTTTAAGATTGTCATGTGACACTGTGTGTGTGTGTGTGTGTGTGTGTGTGTGTGTGTGTGTGTGTGTGTGTGTGTCACTGTCTCTGTCTCTGGTCCTGAAACCTTATCAGACTGTGGGGGCGCTGCACTGCTCAATCAGAAAGCATCACCAACTTTTCCCATTTCTGGCGGTCGTGGGATAGGGCCTGAGTTTCAGCAAAGCTCCTCTCTGTCCACTCAGTGATGCTGTCTGCCCACTTCTTTCCCTGTCTGCCTCATTTCCTTTTCCCCTGTATTGTTCCCTGAAAGATGATCTTGGAGAGCACACTGGATCTTGTTACAAGGCCATACCACCTTATTTTCCTTCTTTTTTTCACTGTGGTCAGTTCTTCGTACTGATGGTTTTTCTTATTTCTTCATTGATTACGGAGATGCAAAGGAGTCTCCTGAAGCATCTCATTTCCACAGCTTGGATCCTTCTCTGAAGCTCTGCTGTAAGAGTCCAGGACTCGCATACATCCAAGAAAACAGAGAGAACCAGTGCATGCAGGAACTTCAGCTTTGTTCTGAAACTGATGTTCTTGTCTTCATATGGACATCAGCCTTGCCAGTGCTGTTTAAGTCTGCGCAGCTCTTGTCAGTATTTCGGTCTTGGACCCTTCTTCACTGATGATGGCAGCTAGATACTTAAACTGTTTCACTGTTTCCAGCTAATGACTGTTGACATTGATCCTGGTGTTGATTTGGTCTTTCAAGAGTTTCGTCTTCTCTGTGCTGATCTCCATTCCATACCAGGTTGATTTATCCGAGCAGTTCACCACTTTTTCTAGTTCTTCCTCACTGCCTGCCAGTCCATCAATATCATCTGCAAATTGGAGATGTATGTGATGGTACATCCTCGGAATTTGATAGTTCCAGAGTGTCATTCCAAGGCATCAGTCATTATACATACCAGGAATATGTTGAAGAGTATATGGGATAGAAGACACCATTGACAGACCCCAACTGTGTTGTGGAACTAGTCGCTGACAATTCCTTTCTTTCCGTTGTATCATGCTGACTCTGGACTGCCTTTGCTTTGTCAACTCTTTCACAACAATGACTGCCCCCATGCTGTTATTCTTTTCAGACAGTCTTGTGTTTCATGACACTGTTCTTCAACCCAGTTCTCCTGCTGG
This sequence comes from Babylonia areolata, assembly GCF_041734735.1. Classification (NCBI taxonomy): domain Eukaryota; kingdom Metazoa; phylum Mollusca; class Gastropoda; order Neogastropoda; family Buccinidae; genus Babylonia; species Babylonia areolata. Next base: position 8,787,471 of record NC_134900.1, on the reverse strand, counting down.
CTGCCTTCATGCCTTGTGTAATCGTTTCGTTGACCTCTTTGTACTCTGCTCTTTTGGTTGTGTACCTAGCATTCTTCATGTCTCTGTGTCACACAAGTCCAAATTCCCCACTGTGACCCAGGGCTGAATTTTGTTGGTTGTGTACCTAGCATTCTTCATGTCTCTGTGTCACACAAGTCCCAATTCCCCGCTGTGACCCAGGGCTGAATTTTGTTGGTTGTGTACCTAGCATTCTTCATGTCTCTGTGTCATACATGTCCCAAAATTAAGTATTAGTATAGCTTTGTCAGAAGTTTGTAGAAAAGGGAAAAGGGGGGGGGGGGGGTCATGGAAATACAGAAACCTCTTAAAAAAACTTAAGACTATGGACATAAATCTGTTTTGGAAAATGTTTGATTCACAGATAGAACCACTCTTAACTTATGCAGCTGAAATATGGGGGTTACACGAAGATTGTAAGTAGATTGAAAAAGTGCATACTTTTGCAATAAAAAGATTCCTTTGTGTTCCTTTACATACATCTAATAAATTAGTATATGGGGAAACAGGAAGATATCTGTTATATATCAGAACATATATAAAATGCATTAAATACTGGTTAAAACTCACTGCTTTACCAATGTTGTGACTATGTAGACAGGCCTATGAAATGCTCCTATCAAAACATGAATCTGGTCAGTTTAATTGGGTATCGAGCATTCATAAATTACTGAGTGAGAATGGGTCTGGTATAGTTTGGTTGAGTCAAGAGGTTGGATATGAGCATGGTTTCATAAGTAAATTTAAAGACAGGCTTATCTCATGCTATAAGCAAAACTGGCATTCACACCTAGGAGCTAACGATAAATACATGTGGTTTTATTCCTTTAAAAGCGTCTTTCAGGCAGAAAAATATTTATCATGTGTAACAAATAAATGGCATAGGGATAGCCTCATCAGGTTTAGACTGAGAGTGAGTGGACTAAAAAAAACTTCAAGCATTGGTTTTCCAGCGAAAAAGATGCGAATAATGTGTGTCTGTCATGCGCGAGTGTGATGAAAGATGAAATTCACTTTCTCTGTCATTGTACCGCATACGACGATAAACGAAAAAACTGTAGTATGATAAATTCTTTCTTTGGTAATCCGAGTCACAATCATGTTGTGAGTATTATTTCGAATGATAATGAAAACTCTTTGAAAGCTCTAGCTAGATTCATAGCAGAAGCAATGCTTGTGAGAAAAAAGATAATGGAACAAAATGACAACTAATCCAAAGATGATCCACATTTAACCGCACGTTTCATGTATGTATCTGTACGCATGTGAGTGTGTGCATTATTAAGTATGTATTTTGCGTGCACACACGCGCATGTGTGTGTGTGCGTGTGTGTGTGTGTGTGATGTTAGAACCATTCAAGCGGTGCAACAATATGCTTAATATGATATCCCCCTTGTCCTGAGGGCTGTATTGCTATGTGGACAATAAATGACTTTCACGTCTCACAAGTCCCAATTCCCCGCTGTGACCCTGGGCTGAATTTTGTTGGTGGTATTTTCCTACCAATGTACTGGCTGCTTTAGTCCTGACTGTGTTGAAGGTGGTGATTATCACTTCAACATGGTCATCAAGCGCTAGCAGTGGTGCAAACTTTCTGCCAATTGTTGCTTTTAAGTATTCCCAAATTGAAGGATCCTTCAATCTGTCTAGACTGGGTTTGATCTGGTGTTTCTGGGTTTGTTAATCTTCTTGAGTTTGACTCTGAAGTTCATGATAACAAGATCACAGTCACTTCAGTCACTTCCAATGTCTCCACCAGTGAACATCCTGGTCTTTGCTCTGTTGTTGCCTGAATGGATGTAACTGATCTGGTTGTGACTGAATCTACCAGGCGCATGCTATGTCCAGAACCACGAAGCCCTGTGCTCCCTAAGAGTGTTGGCCAGAATCATACTGTTGTAGCTAGCAAACTCTGGTAGGAGTTGTCTGTTCTGTCAAAAATGTCTTGGAGCTGGGTGTCGAATTCCTCCACTTGTCATCTTAGTCTGAGGTCAGAGCATAGGCTTGTACAATGAAGCTGAAAGATGCTGCCAGCAGTCCGAAGGTAGCAATCCTGCAGGATATTGGGCAGCATCAATAGACCAAGTTATTGATGTTCTTGATGTTGACATGGAATCATACTCCACTCATGAGTTTGTTCAGGTCTCCACTGAAGGAGAGAACATGTCCTTCTGTTTGATGTTCGTCCAGACCTATCCATCACAGTCTTACAATGTGCCAGGCATACTATATGAGTTCATGTAAAAGTTCTTGCACTTTTCCTGTTTGGGCCATTAATCTTCCATTCCAAGTGGTTGTCATGTTGTTTTCTCCCACAGCATTTGTGTAACCCCCATGAGGAAGAGGCTTAGGCTCTAAACTGAATAAACTTCCGTTTCTTTTCATTTCTACCCCATACCCAACAATCCCTTCACCCCATCCTCCCCCTCACCTTATAAAGGGCAAACACGCCGATCAACACCAGGCAAGGGATGAGGTAGTTGATTAAGTCCCAGGCGAAGGAAGCCAACCAGAATGCCAGGGGGCCCACCCCACTCACCACCTGCAGGTGCTTGGCACCAGTCTGTCGCTCACGGATGAGGAAATGGCAGAAGGAGGCAGTGAGGATGGCCATGCCGAAGAGCAAGTTGGAGCTGATGGTGAAGCCCCCAGACAGTGACTGCTTCTGTGCATCAGTGGCAGCATCCTCCTTGCTCTTTGGCATGGGGTAGTTGGCTGTCGTGATACGGTGGCCCTCTCCTGCTATCTGCCCACAGTCGTTTTAAGTTTCAGTTTCAAGGAAGTGTCAGAGTGTGCAGATGGATCCATGCAGGCTACACCACATCTGCTGTATACACAAAAAAGAGAGAAAAAAAATTAAACCTATGGGGAACGGTAACATGCCCTGCACAAAGCAGGTAAAAGGTAAGGGGATTATAGGGGAGTACATGTATTCCTGGCAAAAAACGGGGAAAAGGGTAGGGGGATATAGGTAGAAACAAGTATTCCTGACACAAAACAGGGAAAAGGTTAGGGGGATATAGGTAGAAACAAGTATTCCTGACACAAAACAGGAAAAGGTTAGGAGGATATAGGTAGAAACAAGTATTCCTGTCACAAAACAGGAAAAGGTTAGGGGGATATAGGTACAAACAAGTATTCCTGACACAAAACAGGAAAAGGTTAGGGGGATATAGGTAGAAACAAGTATTCCCAGCATAAAACAGGGAAAAGATTAGGCGATTTTAGGCAAAATCATGTATTCCTAGCACAAAACAGGAAAAAAGTTAGAGGATTAAAGGGTAAAACTGGTATTCCTAGCATAAAACTGGGAAAATGTTGGTGTATTTTATGCGAAAACTGGTATGGAATTACAGAGGAAAACAGGTATTCCTAGCACAAAACAGGACAGGGCATGGGATTACAGAGGACAATAGGTATTCCTAGCACAAAACAGGTATTCCTAGCACAAAACAGGACAGGGTATGGGGTTACAGAGGAATCAGGTATTCCTAGCACAAAACAGGGCAAGGTATGGGATTATGGAGGACAACAGGTATTCCTAGCACAAAACAGGAAAAAGGTATGGGCTTACAGAGAACAAAAAGTATTCCTAGCACAAACACGACAGGGTATGGGATTACAGAGGACAGCAGGTATTCCTAGCACAAAACAGAAAAAGGTATGGGATTATGGAGGACAACAGGTATTCCTAGCACAAAACAGGACACAATATGGGATTACAGAGGACAAAAGGTATTCCTAGCACAAAACAGAAAAAAGGTACGGGCTTACAGAAGACAACAAGTATTCCTAGCACAAAACAGAACAGGGTATGGGATTACAGAGGACAACAGGTATTCCTAGCACAAAACAGGGCAGGGTATCAGATTACAGAGGAAAACAGGTTTTCCTGTTGGCAGCCATACTCCGTTTTCAGGGTAGTGCATGCTAGGTATGTTCTTGTTTCCATAACCTATCAAACACTGACATGGAATACAGGATCTTTAACGTGCGTATTTGATCTTCTGCTTGTGTATACACACGAAGGGGTTATCAGGCACAAGCAGGTCTGCACATATGTTGACCTAGGAGATCGGAAAAATCTCCACCCTTTACCCACCAAGTGCTGTTACCAAGATTCAAACCTGGGACCCTCAGATTGAAAATCCAACTACTTGGCTATTCCCAGCACAAAACAGGTAAGTGGTTGGATGACTGCAGAGAAACACAGGTATTCCCTGAACATAACAGGTAAGAGGTTGGATGACTGCAAACACAGGTATTCCTAGCACAAAACAGGTAAGAGGTTGGATGGCTGCAGACAAACACAGGAATTCTCTGCACAAAACAGGTAAGAGATTGGATGACTGCAGACAAACACAGGTATTCCTAGCACAAAACAGGTAAGAGGTTGGATGACTGCAGACAAACACAGGTATTCCTAGCACAAAACAGGTAAGAGGTTGGATGACTGCAAAGAAACATGGGTACTCCCTGCATAAAACAGGTAAGAGGTTGGATGACTGCAGAGAAACACAGGTATTCTCTGCACAAAACAAGTAAGAGGTTGGATGACTGCAGACAAACACAGGTATTCCCTGCACAAAACAGGTAAGAGGTTGGATGACTGCAGACAAACACAGGTATTCCTAGCACAAAACAGGTAAGAGGTTGGATGACTGCAGACAAACACAGGTATTCCTAGCACAAAACAGGTAAGAGGTTGGATGACTGCAGACAAACACAGGTATTCCTAGCACAAAACAGGTAAGAGGTTGGATGACTGCAGACAAACACAGGTATTCTCTGCACAAAACAGGTAAGAGGTTGGATGACTGCAGAGAAACATAGGTATTCCTAGCACAAAACAGGTAAGAGGTTGGATGACTGCAGACAAACACAGGTATTCCTAGCACAAAACAGGTAAGAGGCTTGGGATTACAGGGGAAAACAGATCTAAACTCTTTTCACATTTCCTAAGTGGTTTTGCTGAGCTATGTCTCAATGACACTTGTCTGATTTTTTCTAAGTGTTTCAAATAACAAACAGAAAAAAAAAAAATCACTATCTTTTAAGTAGCAAATACATATTTTGATGACTCAATTTTCAAGGGTTTTCAAGGATTCAAGGGCCTTGAAAATGGGTACCCACTAATCAAGAAGTTTCAACACATTTCAAGGAGTGTATGAACCCTATGAGAGAAGATACTGACAAAAATGATAATTGTGATATGCAGGGAAAAAAAGTCATTCCCTCCCTGCTCTCCTCACCTCTCTGACAAAGGCGTTCATGAAGTAAGCCAATGACACAGGCATGGCATGGAAGGGCTGCCCACTGTACCACGCTGTCGCATTCACCAGAGACCCATCCGCTTCAAACTGCGCCCCGATCACCACCTTCTTATTGTACGTGGACAGCCCCAGTTCTTCTGCCTGTGCCAGGTAAAAATCGGTGACCTTGGGAAACTTTTTGCGGTCAATGGCTTGGATTTGGTCATCCCCAGAGAACTGGGAGGAGTAGCCTGTGGCCAGGGCAAGGCTGTAAGGTGTGGGGGTGATCCCCGAAGTGTAGGCCGAGCAGGTACTGTTAAACATTTCCAGGGTCAGGTCCAATGATACTTCATTGTTTGCTTGGTGTTTTGCCTGGGTGGGGTCAGAGATCACAAGGAGATCAACAGCTGATATAGAAGGCATCTTCTATGAGTTGTGTATTCTTGTGGACAGAAACGTCCGACAGTGAATATCCAGTTACACTTATACCAACAAACTTGGTGACACAGCCTACCTCAACCACTTTTTGCAGATATTCTAAATCTGCTTCAGTCTCAAAACAAACCAATCAAACAAACAGCACAGGAAAATAATCTTAAATGTGTGAAGAAAAATTTTGGTTACAAATCTGTGGCCAACACTTAAATCTGTATTGATGACGATGCTTGGTGTCTCACAAAATACCTGTTTTTTCTATAGAAAAGATGTGTATTTACAACTGGTTGATGTTTCATTATGAGGACAGCCAACTGGGTCACACACACACACACACACACACACACACACACACAGAAAATATTGGGGAAGCACTAAACCGCTGCTTGGTCACAGAGCTGAAATGTTACATGTTAACTTCACCGATTCGCTAGGACACATCACTGACTCTTAGAAATAGGACTGACTGGGACGACTCCCTGTAGCTAATGTCCACCCATAACCCAGTAGATGCTGCCTAGGATTGAACACAAGACCCTCAAGTTCAAATTGCAGGAGCTAGAAGTATTGTATTGCATACCCTGTTCTTTTGTCACAACAGATTTCTCTGTGTGAAATTAGGGCTGCTCTCCCTCGGCAGGGCACATCACTACAGCAAGAGTGCCACCTTTTTTTACTTTTTCTGCCCGCAGATGTATTTGCTTTCCTATCAAAGTGGATTTTTCTACAGAATTTTTGCTCGGGACAATACTCTGTTGTTTTATTTACATGTACTAAGTGCATGTTACACAAGGGGCGTCAGTTTACTGTTTCATCCAAATGACTAGCATAAGAGGAGAAAATGCTGGCAAGTGTGAGATTTGAACCTGTTTAGCTCAGATTCCCTGGCTTCCTAGAGGGCGTATTACCACTGGGCCACCACTCCACAGTGCTGACCTTCTCGGATGGGATGGCAAGAATGGTGAAGAAGACAGGCAGGGCCAGCTGCACAGCAGAGATGATGCGGTTGCGCCTGGTGTGGATGGCCTTCTTCACAAACATGCCCCAGAAGCGCGACAGGTTCAACTTAATACCGCTCAGACGACTGTAGCTGTTGTCCAGCGCCATCTTGGCTGAAAAAAAAGTTTGGGGAATTCATGTGTGTGGTGTGTACAGACACACGTTAAATTGTTGGATTCAGTCCTGTGTGTCCTGTGTGGAGAGCAGATGTGCATTTACTTATAGGATCAATGTGTGTAGTGTGCGCAGATGTGTATTTACTTGTAGGATCCATGTGTGTAGCATGTGCAGATGTGCATTTACTTGTAGAATCCATGTGTGTGGTAAGAGCAGATGTGCATTTACTTTGTAAGATCCATGTGCGTAGCATGTGGAGATGTGCATTTACTTGTAGGATCCATGTGTGTAGCGTGTGCAGATGTGCATTTACTTGTAGGATCCATGTGTGGTGAGAGCAGACATACATTTACTTGTAGGATCCATGTGTGTTGTGAGAGCAGACATACACTTACTTGTTGGATCTATGTGTGTGGTGAGAGCAGACATACATTTACTTGTTGGATCCATGCGTGGTGAGAGCAGACATACATTTACTTGTAGGATCCATGTATGGTGAGAGCAGACATGCATTTACTTGTAGGATCGATGTGTGGTGAGAGCAGACATACATTTACTTGTAGGATCCATGTGTGTAGCATGTGCAGACATACATTTACTTGTAGGATCCATGTGTGGTGAGAGCAGACATACATTTACTTGGTGGATCCATGTGTGGTGAGAGCAGACATACATTTACTTGTAGGATCCATGTGTGGTGAGAGCAGACATACATTTACTTGGTGGATCCATGTGTGTGGTGAGAGCAGACATACATTTACTTGGTGGATCCATGTGTGTGGTGAGAGCAGACATACATTTACTTGGTGGATCCATGCGTGTAGTGATTGCAGACATGCATTTACTTGTTCACTCACTGAGTCAGGCATGTATATACATATATAATTAAAGACATACACACAAACACAGACATACACACACATGTTTGTACATAAACACATAATGGTTTTGTGTCCACAAAGTAAGCTGACTGAACCCGTATGAATGTCTACCTCTCACTTCCATGCCAACACAAACATTCTCCCCATTCCTCTTCTTTGCTCCTGACATCTCTTTCCACAAAGGCACACATTTACCATCCTCCTGAGGAAGGTGGCAGAATGGTTAAGACGGTCACCTGCCAATGCAGTGTCCGTGAGGGTCTGGGTTTGAATCCCACTCTCGCCCTTCTCCCAAGATTGACTGGAAAATAAACTGAGCATCTAGTCATTTGGATGAGATGATAAACCAAGGTCTTGTGTGCAGCACACACATGGTGCACTGAAAAATAACTCATGGCAACAAAAGCGTTGCCTTCTGGCAAAATTATGTAGAAGGAATCCACTCTCATAGGCACACAAATGCATACATATGCATGCGCTCAAAGCCTGACTGAACACGCTGGGTGCTGTTGCTGGTCAGGCATCTACCTAGCAAATGTGGTGTCACGTATATGGATTTGTCCAAACGCAGTGATGCCTCCTTGAGAAAAAGAAATTGAAACTAAAACTCCCATCCTCCCCAACCCCATACCCCCCCCACACACACACCCATATACCTCTCAAACTGGCGTTACCGGACTGATTCAGATTACTGCTCCTGCTGTTGCTGACTCCCAACACACCACTGGCAGAAGCACTGGCACTACGGGACTGAATCAGATTACTGCTCCTGCTGTTGCTGACTCCCAACACACCACTGGCAGAAGCACTGGCACTACGGGACTGAATCAGATTACTGCTCCTGCTGTTGCTGACTCCCAACACACCACTGGCAGAAGCACTGGCGTTACCGGACTGAATCAGATTACTGCTCCTGCTGGTGCTGACTCCCAACACACCACTCACAAATCTGTCACTGGACTCGCCCACACCGGTGAAAGTGTTGCTGTCATCCACCCCACTGGAGCCCCTCCTGTTAACAGGTATCTTTGGTCGTGAAGTTAGGGCCTTGTTACTGGGTTCATTGTCGTCATGTGCTGCGTTACTGGCGCCCACCCTGGTAACAGGCATCTCTGCCATCACTATTGATACAAAATAGTGACAAGCACACTAAGAGAGAGACTGAGGGGGGAGAACGAACGAACAAAGTTTTTTATTGAGGGAAGTGGAATAAGCATACATGTGCTTTTTTTCATGCAGCCCTCAGGGCAAATAGAAAATGAAAATGAATCAAAACATCCACAAAGTAACAAAGAGATGTAGAAATAAGGACATGACATTCACATACACATTTAAACAGGCACATGTGCACAATCCTGATACAAACATCATATTATGAAGAAAAAAAAATTACACCCCCTCGCCCACTCCCCCCTCCAAAAAACAAAACAAACAAAAACAAAACAAACAAAAAACAAAAACAAACAACACACACACACACACACACACACACACACACACACACACACAAAGTATGCAGGACACTGATTGTGGTTGTATATCATTAAGTACTGCGATAGTGGTTAGACATACAATTAAACTATATATGCGTATTCAATAAGACAAAGTCAAGTTAAGTAGGATTGTTGAAATTTGTCCATAAGGTGTGTATGGTAATGTTTTTTGAATTCTCGAATGCTTTTCTGAACATTAAAATTGGATGAAACATTGTTCCATAAACAGCCTCCTGAATAAATGAGACTGATTTAAACAGATCTACTCTTGGAATTGGGATCTTAATCTTGTAGGTCTGACAGACTAGCATCATCGGAAATCTATATCTCAAAGATGGAGCATAATTAGACATGATTTTAAAAATAAAAAGTGCTTTGTTGTATTTAAGTTTAAGCTTTAGGGGAAGAACATCTAAATGTCTGTAGTCGTCAGCAGTCAGTGATGAAGATTTCAGAAGGATTAATTGAAGAGCTCGTCTATGCAGACTTAGTAAAGGTTTTAGTATATTATCGCTAGCTGAATCCCAAAGCGTTGACGCATAGTTAATATGTGATTCAATATAAGGCAAAAAGAATAATTTTCGACAATGCAAATCAAGAAAATGTTTAATTCTGGAAAGCTGATAAATCTTTTTGGACAGTTTTGCATAATGACATAATATAACTGGACCAAGATAAGTTATCAATGATGACTCCAAGAATTTTATGATTATCAACTTCTTCTATTTGTTGACCATTTACGGGAAGGGGTGGAAGGTTGTGTGAAAAGTTTTGGCGTTTCTATCTGGTGGTGAGTATAAGACATTTCGGTTTTTTTGTATGGAGACACATGGAGAGATTGAGAGAGCTAGAGACAGTATCAGTATCAGTATCAGTAGCTCAAGGAGGCGTCACTGCGTTCGGACAAATCCATATACGCTACACCACATCTGCCAAGCAGATGCCTGACCAGCAGCGTAACCCAACGCACTTAGTCAGGCCTTGAGAAAAAAAAAAAAAAAAAAAAAAAAATATATATATATATATATATATATAAGCGTACATACATAAATAAATAAATATTATGATGAAAAAAAAGGTAGTAGTAATGAAAATAATGATAAAATAATAATAATAATAAATAAATAATTAAATAAATAAGACAACAATGATGATAAATAAGCAAATAAATATAAAACATGAAGACACACATTCACACATACACGCATAACAGATATGCCCCCAAAACGCAGTTTCATAGATATGAAAGCACAGTCAAATACATATAAACGTACATGAGCTCCAACACACACACACACACACACACACACACACCACAAATTTCCCTGCACCTCCTCTACCCCCTCCTCTACACACTGGGAGTTTCTAGTCTATGTATTGCAGCTTCCACGGCACACACACACACACACACACACACACACACACACACACACAAACACACACACGCACACACACACACACTCACACTCACAGATGAACACTTACTTGTACAAGCACACACACACACGCCCATATCTCCCACCCCCAACCCCACACACATATATACAAAGATATATATAAAATATATGTTCCAATATCCTGATGCTCCCACAGTGTAGGCATGCATACACTCACATACCTCATCCTCTATCTCACCTCCTCCCTGCACCCCCACCTCCCTCTCACACACACACACACACAACACACACACACACACATGCACAGAACTCTCCTGACACTTGTGTACACTTACACTCTCACGCATGCACAAACGCACTCAAAAACACAGACCCACACATACACACAAACACACACATACACACACGCACAGAGGCTGCCACTGATTGGCCGCAAGAGGGATGGGAAAAGATCTCTGATGCCAAGAATGTGGCGTCTAGTGTGTTGCTCAGTCTACTGTATTTGAAAAAGCCCACAGAGACTCTGTTCTGTTTTGAAGAAATTTGCGCAATGTTGGTTTGGAAATGATGCCGATATTTGTTTGATTTGCAAAGCATCGTGCTCTACCTTTCATGTTAGACTTACGGCCGCTCCCGCTCTCTGCTTTTATTTCTTTGAGGCGATCGATGGTGTGATGGCCTTGTACCTGTTCTTTTTGATATTCTTTGACTTTTCTGAGGATTTCCGATTTTCCTAGATGTAGGCCGCTCGTTGGTGTTGCGTTACCAGCAAGTCTGTCAGCTTGCTCATTTCCCTTAACTCCTGCATGTCCCGGGCAGTATGACCATGTGAGTTTTTTTATCTGAAAGTTGCGCATTGCCTTATGCCACTCTGGGCTTCCCATTCCGTTTTCAATTTTCTGTATGAGGTTCATTGAGTCTGCTAGAATCATGGCATGTTGGTTTCCGGGCGTATGGATGGACGATAGCCACTGGAGGGCATGTGTCACAGCTTCAACTTCCATCGTTAGGCTGGAGGTTGTGACTTTGTAGGCAGCATTCTCTTCCCTGTTTTTCCATTTTGTTTCGCAGTGAATCCCCAACCGGATTGGTCTTTGGTGACTGAGCCATCTATGTATATGATGATGTCCTCTTCTTTACTGTTTTCTTCTATGAGTAGCTTCACTTCCGCATCAGTTTTGCCCTCTGGCCATTCCCGACAATGTCTTCCTAGAGTGGGTGAAATGGCTGTGTTGAATAGATGGTTGAGGTTTTCGGGGTTTTTCTCCCATTCTTTTGTTTCTTTCAGGTCTTGTAGTCGGCATACTAGCTGGATTGTGTCTTCTGCTTGCCCCATCCATGATCTTCCTCGCCCTGACGGCTGCCTTTTGGTTCTTTGACTGTGTCATGCAGTGGGTTTTGAGGGTTTTCTAATGCTTTGAAGTAGGTCTTGACCTGTTCTAACTTGTTTCTGGCTTGCACTGAAGGAAGGTCAAGCAGGTATCGCATGGTTTCTGTGGGCGTGTCTTTTGTTGTTCCAAGGATCAGCCTCATAGCTTCATTTTGTACTCTTTCTAATTTTAGGAGGTTGCTTTGAGACGGTGTTGTTAGCCCAAGTCTGTAGTCGATCACACTGAGGACGAGTGATTGGTATAGCAGGAAGAGGTGGCGTTGTTCAATACCTTTGGTTGCAATTGCCTTTAAGACTGAAAGGCCTTTTTTGCATTTGAGAACAGTATTTTCCGTATGTTTTCTGAAGGTCAGCATCCTGTCGAAGTGCATTCCTAGGTAGCGTAGGCATTCAGTTTTCTCGATCTGAATCCCATCGAATGACACAGAAGGTGGTGCTTTGCTCGCGGTTCTGTTGTTCACACAGCAACGTTTGGGCTTTCGCTGGATTGATGGAAGATCCTGTGTCTTTGCACCATTGAGCAATATTGTTTAGTTGTTTCTGGACGGCTTTGGTTCTTTCCTGAGCATCTTTCGAAGTTTTGAAGACCAGGCCATCATCCGCAAGAGTAAGCACCCGAGCTATTCCATTGTTGTTTAAGTCTGCAAGGCCCTTCGTGTAGACATTGTAGAGGACAGGAGAGAGCGGAGACCCTTGTGGCAGTCCCATGGATAGTTTAGAAGGTGCAGACATCCAATCTCCAAGGCATAGGACGACGGTTCTTTCCTGAAGCGCTGCTGCTACCCATCTTGTCAGTGTCAAACTTACTCCATACCTTAGCAGCAGCTCCATGAGGTGTGCAAACTGGACTTTATTGTAGGCATCTTCAAGGTCGATTGCTACTGCTAGTGTTTCTTCTTTCCTTTGAAATCCTTCATACACCTCATATGCAAAAGCAGCTGCATTTTCCCATGTGGACTTGCCTGTTCTGTAACCACCTTGATTTGAAGGGAGAATGTGCCTGTGTTCAAGATCCCTTGCAAGTTTCCTGGCTATCATGCGTTCCATGAGCTTTCCAGCGATGTTTTGCATGGTTAGGATCTGGTAGCCGCTTACCTGATGATGGTCCTTTCCTGGTTTTGGTATGGGTTTTAAGAAGCTGTGTGTCCAGTCCTCCGGCACATGTCCATTGTGGAAACTGTTTTGATATAGATTGAAAAGTTTGCTTCTGTCTTCTTCCGATAGTTCCTTGATGTCCGAGTAGCGAACTTTGTCTGGGCCAGGGGCAGATTCTTTCTTGCATTTAGCTATTGCTTCATTTAGATCATCTATTGTCAAGTCATCATCAGGTCCAGTCTGCATAAGGGTTTGGTTTAACTCCTCAACATATTTCTTTTTCTCATCTAAGTTTCTTTGATCACTCTGTTGTATGAAACGTTTGAGCAGGGCGGATCCTTTTTCTTCGTTTGTCTTAAGCTTGGTTCCATCAGTGTCTACCATGTCTGGGGTTGTTGTTGTGCACGTTTTCCCTTCCATGCGACGATAAAATTGCCAGAACTCTGTCAATGTTGAGTCATAACTGAGTGCCTCGCAAAACTGTTTCCACTTGTCATTTTTGGCCTCTTGAGCAATGGTTTCAAACTGTTTAGTTTTTTCTTTCATTTTTGTTTCAGTATCTTTGTCTGGAGATGGTTTTGTTCTTTCTTTCTGCCAAAGTTTGACAGCCGCATGTTTTTCTATCCAGGCTCTCTCTGTGTCGGTATTCCACCATGGGGGCTGAATAGTTTGCATCCTGTTCAGTGCCGTTCTTTTGTTTCTTCTGCGTCTTAATTTTTCGATGACGGTTGTCTCTTTGGTTTCATACTGAAATGGATCACGCGGTTTCATGCAGCGTTTGTCTGACAGTTTCTGTAGACTGAAAACTACCGGGAGGTGGTCACTGCCTTGGTGTGGAAGCGTCTCTGCATTCATTTCTGCTCTGAATTTTGGAGATGTTAGAGCGATGTCGATCACACTGTCACTGTCCCCTTGTCTTGTTCCAAGGGGAGTTGGGGATGTAGTTGTTAATGGGCTAAGAAGAATTTCCCCTATCATTCTTTCAAGTGCGAGTCCTTGTGGGTTGGTGTTCCGTGGTCCCATAGCTTGGATCTTGCATTGAGGTCTCCACAAATAATGACTGAGTCTCCAGAGACAGAGATAATGTAAAAGAGATACACATTACTGATAGATGGAGATGTGTCACACACACACACACATAAAAAAACAACACATAAGGAGATAAAAAATACAGACACACATACATGGAGATAAAACAAACACACACAAATGAACTTATCACACTCACACTCACACACACCAACCAACCCACCCACCCACACACACACACACACACACACACACTTACTTGAGGAACACCTCCTCCATGGTGGTGGCAGTGACCCCAAAACTGGTGATGCCCAGCTCAGCACCCCATCGCTCAATCACCCTGAACAGTTTTGGGAACAGCGATACATCCTCCTTCGGCAGCAGATAAGACAACTCCGACCCCATATGGCTCTCCAGTGTAGCCCTCGCCACCTGGCTCTGTATCACAGCCGTTACTTCAGCCTCGTCGCACTGTGGCCCTTTCACCATCACCAAGTGGTACCCTGCCCCTGTCATTGATGGACTGATGTGGATATAGATAACCTGTCTCTGTCATCAATGATGGATTGATGTGGATACCTATATTGGTACCCAACCCCTGTCATCACTGATGGATTGATGTGGATACCTATATAGGTACCCCACCCCTGTCATCATTGATGGATTGATGTGGATACCTATATAGGTACCCTGCCCCTGTCATCATTGATGGACTGATGTGGATACCTATATAGGTACCCTGCCCCTGTCATCATTGATGGATTGATGTGGATACCTATATAGGTACCCCGCCCCTGTCATCATTGATGGACTGATGTGGATACCTATATAGGTACCTTGCCCCTGTCATCATTGATGGATTGATGTGGATACCTATATAGGTACCCTGCCCCTGTCATCATTGATGGATTGATGTGGATACCTATAGGTACCCCGGCCCTGTCATCATTGATGGACTGATGTGGATACCTATATATGTACACTGCATGTTATCACTGATGGATTGATGTGGATACCTATATAGGTACCCCGCCCCTGTCATCACTGATGGATTGATGTGGATACCTATATATGTACAACGCATGTTATCACTGATGGATTGATGTGGATACCTATATAGGTACCCTGACCCTGTCATCATTGATGGATTGATGTGGATACCTATATAGGTACCCCGCCCCTGTCATCACTGATGGATTGATGTGGATACCTATATAGGTACCCTGCCCCTGTCATCACTGATGGATTGATGTGGATACCTATAGGTACCCCGACCCTGTCATCATTGATGGATTGATGTGGATACATATATAGGTACCCTGCCCCTGTCATCATTGATGGATTGATGTGGATACCTATAGGTACCCCGGCCCTGTCATCATTGATGGACTGATGTGGATACCTATATAGGTAACCTGCCCCTGTCATCATTGATGGATTGATGTGGATACCTATATAGGTACCCCACCCCTGTCATCATTGATGGACTGATGTAGATACCTATATAGGTACCCTGCCCCTGTCATCATTGATGGATTGATGTGGATACCTATATAGGTACCCTGCCCCTGTCATCATTGATGGATTGATGTGGATACCTATATAGGTACCCCGGCCCTGTCATCATTGATGGACTGATGTGGATACCTATATAGGTACCCTGCCCCTGTCATCATTGATGGACTGATGTGGATACCTATATATGTACACTGCATGTTATCACTGATGGATTGATGTGGATACCTATATAGGTACCCTGCCCCTGTCATCACTGATGGATTGATGTGGATACCTATATAGGTACCCTGACCCTGTCATCATTGATGGATTGATGTGGATACCTATATAGGTACCCTGCTCTTGTCATCATTGATGGACTGATGTGGATACCTGTATAGATAGCCATCAATGATCAATTTAAATAGAAACCAAAGCAACAGTACCAGTAGCAAAGTCACACTATAGGAACATTCCAATTGAGCTATGTAACAGGGATCCAGCAACTTATTTGATGCATGCACGAGTGCATGCCTGCTTGTGTGTGTGTGATAGAAAGAGAGAGTGCGTGTTTGTGTGAGTGAGTGAGTGAGTGAGTGAGTGAGTGTGTGTGTGTGTGTGTGTGTGTGTGTGTGTGTGTGTGTGTGAGCTGCACAGCCACTTCCGTGTGCATATAAAGCTACACAGTGACATCTTCCTTGGAACCGAAGGATAACCATTATTATTATTACCACAGCGTTTCTTCAAAAAGAGGGAGGTGCCACAGCACTTCACCATGCCATCTGCCATAATGACGATCCAAATGTTAGTTACACTGAAGGAGTACAACATTTTCTTTTTTTCTTTTTTTTTTTAAGTTGTCAGATTGACATCAACCTATTGTAGAGTTTTTTCAAGAAGAGAGAGATACCACAGTACTTTATTTCATTTATTTCAATTTTATTCTAGTGGACCCATTGCTGTCAGCCTACCATAGAGCTTCTTCAAGAAGAGGGAGGTGCCACAGCACTTTATTTCATTTATTTCAATTTTATTCTAGTGGACCCTTTGACGTCAGCCTACCGTAGAGCTTCTTCAAGAAGAGGGAGGTGCCACAGCACTTGACCACACCCTCCGCCATGATGGCGATGCGGTCACCCAAGAGGTCTGCTTCGTCCATGAAGTGGGTGGACAGCAGCATTGTCCGCCCTCTGCAGTGGCGCTGCAGGATGTCCCATGTCTGGCGCCGTGCCCCAGGGTCCATGCCTGCTGTCGGCTCATCCAGGATCACAATCTGCACATGTGGAGAAAGTTGGGAGGGGGGTTGGGGGGGGATGTTGAAATTGTGGAGCACTTCCATTCTGTGTGTCCATGTGTTGTGCACACAAAAAATACAAAAAAGTGGATGCAGGTATGGCTATGAAATGGGAATAATGGGCGAGTGCAGTTGCCTTCCATTCCTTCCACGCTGTGTGTCTATGTGTTGTGGACATTGCCTTCTATTCCTTCAACACTGTGTGTCTATGTGTTGTGTACATTGTCTTCCATTCCATCCATGCTGTTTGTCTATGTGTTGTGCACATTGCCTTCCATTCCTTCCATGCTGTGTGTCTATATGTTGTGCACATTGCCTTCCATTCCTTCCATGCTGTGTGTCTATATGTTGTGCACATTGCCTTCCATTCTTTCCATGCTGTGTGTCTATGTGTTGTGCACATTGCCTTCCATTCCTTCCATGCTGTGTGTCTATGTGTTGTGCACATCGCCTTCCATTCCTTCCATGCTGTGTGTCTGTGTCTTGTGTACACAAGCAAATATAAAAAGATGGGGGACACTTTTGTAACCAGTTCTTCAGAAATGCCTTCTCCGAACAAGGGAATTGTGGGGTCTGAATTTAGTGCATAAGCTCTCAACATACAGTCCACACCAGATACTCGTATGTACACAAGTGGGCTTTTACGTGTACCCTAACATGTAGACAGCCATACTCCATTTTCGGGGGTGTGCATGCTGGGTATGTTCTTGTTTCCATAACCCACCAAACGCTGACATGGGTTACAAGATCTTTAATGTGCGTATTTGATCTTCTGCTTGCGTAAGCACACAAAGGGGGTTCAGGCACTAAGCAGGTACATATGTTGACCTGGGAGATTGGAAAAATCTCCACCCTTTCCCCACCAGTCGCAGCTACCGAGATTAAAACCCGGGTCCCTTAGATTGAAAGTCCAATGCTTTAACCACTCAGCTATTGTGCCCGTCTATTTCTCGGTTTGATTATATTGCTTCTGAAATTCTGTTTTCTTCCAACTCATTAGTAATGTGACTGATTCCATACAGATCAGCAACGTAAAGCCAAATCCAGTATCACTTGACTTTGACTTTGACTTGACTTTGATGTTACAAGATTCATGTCCTTTTTCATAGGACCATGTTCAGGTTCTCAAAACTGAAACTGATTGGCCTGGGTGGTTTGAGGATGGTGCCAATCAGATCACTTGTTTTAACAATTTAGGCTAGGCATTCTGGGTCGTACATTGAAGGTAGTACAGCCCAGTGCTTGTCCAGTCTTCTCTTGAAGGTGTCTACCGATGGCGCCGTTACCACATCATCTGGGAGGCTGTCCCAGAGGTTCACAACTCTGTTTGCAAAGTAGTTTTCCCGCACGTTGAGACGGTGCGTTGGTTTCTGAAGTTTCAGGGAGTTGCCTCTGGTGGATCTCAGCTCATTCATGGCGACGTGGAAGTCAGGGCATGACACTTTGCAGAAGCCATGTCGGTACTTGTAGACTTCAATTACGTCTCCCTGCTTTCTCCTGTGTTCCAGACATGGGAGCTTCAGCCGACATAGCCTTTCGGGGTACGGGAGGTCCTTCAGAGGGCCAAAAATTTTGGTCGCCCTCCTCTGGACGTTTTCCACTTCAGAGTTGAGACCTTTCTGATTCTTCTCGTCTGGCTTACACACACAGTGACCGTACTCCAGGAGTAGTCTGACTAATCCCTTGAACAACTGGACGAAAGTTGCTGGTGTTAGGTAGTCTAAGGACCTTCAGATGACTCCAACAACGCGGTTTGCCTTTGATGTTGCCTCTCAATAAGACTTGAATGGTTTATGGTACCAATTTGGAGTCACAAAACAGTACCACCAGTAGGCACTACATCAGAAAAAGAGAAGAAGAAAATCTGTGCCTCTGGTTTGGAAATATGTCCCTTCTTTTTTTTCCTTTTGTCAATTGTGTAGGATCACACACTCTGACTAGATCAAGTAGATACCCACGAAAACAGAGTATGGCTGCCTAGATGGCAGGGTAAAAACGATCAAACACATAAAAGCCCACTGGTATACATACAAATATGGGAGCTGCGGCCACAAACCAAGAAGAAGAAAAAGATCAAGTAGATGGCCAATGGACAGGATAAATCAAAACATGGATAAGTATTTTGGCTTAATCCAATAAACACAAAAAAAACTTATAATCTCCAAATGTGGTCTAAAATGATATCAAAGCAGAGAGTCTTTGCATTAATATAACTTGAATACTTTAGAACTGTATTCAAAACGAAACAGATAACAACTCCCTCTGATTGTTTGTCTTTATTCTAAGGGAAGGGAGGCAATCACTTCACTTTGGCCCTGTCACTAAGATATCAGTTCTGAATGCGCCATATCCCTTTGTTAACTCCCAACACAAATCACGGAAAAGGAGGAGGTTATGCTTTGAAATGGGAATAATGAGTGAGTGTACTGCCCTTCCATTCTGTGTATGTGTGCACAAAAACAAAAACACTGGGAACAGTATAAAATTGGAATAAGAATTGAGTGCGCTGGCTTTCCACTCAGTATGTCTGTGTTGTGCACACAAACAAATATAAAATGAAACAAAACAAAACAAGGCACACATACAAACTAATAAATAACAAAACAAGACACATAAACAAATACAAAACAAAATAAAACACACAAATACAAAACAAAGCAAGGCACACAAACACACAGCAAGCAGCACAAACACAGAACAAAACCAAACACACAGCAAGCAGCACAAACACAGAACAAAACCAAACACACAGCAAGCAGCACAAACACAGAACAAAACCAAACACACAGCAAACAGCACAAACACAGAACAAAACCAAACAAAACCGTTTTCAACGCGCCATAACCCACAGCTTGTCGTTGCTCATTTTTTATTCCCCTGTTCCACTATCTTCTTCTTCTGCGTTCGTGGGCTGCAACTCCCACGTTCACTTGTATATACACGAGTGGGCCTTTACGTGCATGACCGTTTTTACCCCGCCATGTAGGCAGCCATACTCCGCTTTCGGGGGTGTGCATGCTGGGTATGTACTTGTTTCCATAACCCACCGAACGCTGACATGGATTACAGGATCTTTAACGTGCGTATTTGATCTTTTGCTTGCGTGTACACACGAAGGGGGTTCAGGCACTAGCAGGTCTGCACACATGTTGACCTGGGAGATCGGAAAAATCTCCACCCTTTAACCACCAGGCGCCGTCACCGAGATTCGAACCCGGGACCCGCAGATTGAAAGTCCAACGCTTTAACCACTCAGCTATTGCGCCCGTCTTTCCACTATCAATTCAAGCTTGAACAAAATTCTGTTCAAACCCAAACCAACTCAAACAAAAAGCCAGCACAGCAATGACAGTCAACAAACATGCCAGCCCCCGTCTCTTTCCCCAACAGCAAAAAGCTTACCTTGGATCCCCCGATCAGGGCAATGCCTACACCCAGTTTGCGCTTCTGGCCGCCAGACAGGGTGTGTGACTGGGCAGACCTCTTGGACTCCAGCCCCACCTCCTTGACCATGTGGGCCACAGCCGCTGGGATCTCTGACCGTGGACAGCCCTTCAGCTGTCGGTGCCAAACATGGAAAATGTACATGAGCTGATCTCCACTCATGGTTACGTTTAGTGTCACACACAGAAAGTGATGTTTCACATTTAGGACACACAGAGGCTGCATTCACAAAATGTGAGCTGATCTCTTCTAGTATTTGTCACGATTTTTGGGTCACATACAGAAAGGGAATTTTCAGTTTTAAACCACACAGAGACTGCATTCAATCGAAAAGACGCAGAATCTGTTTCTGGGAGCTAAAATCAACAACTGCAGCTTGGTGGATCCTATGTTATGGTGAATTATGTGCCATTATAACTTAAAATATATAGTGAGTAGATATATATATATATATATATATATATATATATATTGCTGAATCAAATAACTGTTCTGTAAGTGCCTTACAAAACATCATTTCAAATATGACCATATTACAATTCTTTACACCATCCATCAAGACATGCAGGTTTGACCTACCAAGTGAGAAAACATTACAAACTCTGACAATGCATCAAAAGTAGATCATGCAAAGTACAATACAGCAAACTACAATCATCCCCACTCAAGCAGATCTCCTTTAAGCTGACTCATCAGGTAAGCCACCACCTTTCTTTGGCCTTGGCCGACAGCTTCCTTTATCTCTGTAAATTTTTTTGCTTAAAACTCAACCTCATGTAAGTGGATTCCTCCCACACATCAACCAAATTTTTGTGCCCAGGTAAATCTCCCCCTCCCTGTCATTAGTCAACACTCATGTCACTTTCTGGGCTGAAACCATGAATGTTGTGAAAAACTGCCACATCATAGTCAATGTAGGAGGAAACAATCATTCCCCTGGTAATTATTCCCCTGATCACCGTTAACTTGAATGCATGAAAATGCAATACATTTTGCCATTTCAAACACCAGTTCAAACCATTACACACAAACACACACAAGCAAGCAAAGCAATATATAAAACTGTACACAAGTGCAAGCACTGTATGCAGTTGAAAACTAAAAAAACGAATGATGGACCAGTGAACTAACGTGGAACATATGCAAGCAAGTCAAAACACACACACAAAAAAGCAAAGAAAAATTTAACATGCATACCCAAAACTTTAACTGAAATTGTTATCACCTACGTTCAACCGAGGTCCACAAATTACATAAACCAATACATGTTAAATAACCAACAGATAAATCTAATACCCAAATAATGTTTAACACGCATGTATCAATGCAATGCAGAGGCAGAATGGTGACATTTATCACAACCTTATTTTCTGTGGTCTTTCTGTTGACAGAGGTTGACTTTCCATTCTAAGGATAATACTTCCAGAAAATGTCAACTTATCCAAGGTGTGGACAGGTCTACCCTTGTATAAGTCAACTATTTTTTTTGGTCCCCAGGAGTCAACTTATGCGTAGTCAACTGTATACAATGTATACATACAAATACACACAGACACACACACAACACACCCTAATTAATCAAAGGCAGTTTTGAACAGATGAGTCTTGAAGTTGGTTCTGAGGTGGAAAATGGACTGGGAGTTACATTTATATATGAAAATACTCCCACCATCCCTCCCTACCATGACCCTTCTTCTTCTCCCTCAGCTCTGTGGAGTGTCTTTGAGTCACCTCGCAGAAGAACTGAACACCAGATTCCTCCAGACCTGTGTCAAAGCCAGGATCTGTGCAAATGGTTTTTCTGTCCATTCTGCAATGTTGTCAGTCCACTATTTTTTTTTCTGTCTTCCTCTTCAGCTTGCAAAAAGACAATAACAACAAGAAAAGCAACAACTGAACAGATTCTAACAGTACATAATGGGTATAGCACATACCCGGGCAAAGAAGGTGAGGTGTTCATCAACAGTGAGAGTATCGAAGAGAATGTTGTGCTGGGGACAGAGGCCCAGGTTACTGCGCACATTGGTGATGTCTGTGCGGATGTCGTAGCCATTGACGTAGGCTGTTCCGGACGTGGGGGGAATGAACCCTGAAAATCAACAAGAGCAGTCTACATGGGAAGCATTCACTAATTTCATGTCCTCTCACATTTACAGGGCTGATAGAAACACTGCGACAAGGTAACAGACTGTCAAGACAGGCACATGCCCACACACACACACACACACACACACACACACACACACGTGCAACACCCACATACACATATGTGCAAGCAAACACACACACAGATACACAAACACACACACACACTCTCTCTCTCTCTCTCACACACACACACACACACACACACACACACACACACAGAATAAACACTAAGGGAGAGCACCTGTCAGCATGGACATGGTGGTTGTCTTCCCTGCACCATTATGACCCAGCAGAACGGTGATCTGGCCTTCATACATGGTCAGGGTGGAATCTTTCACCGCCGCTTTGTTGTCAAACACCTTAAGACATTCCAGCAACCAAAATGTAAGGCCAAAGAAATACATTTTCAGTCATGACTGTCATATCAAAGTGAGAACATCACAATATTCTCTCTGAAATGCACACAAAATAATATATCTACCCACCACAAACTCAGGAGCAGTTATAAGTTACACTTATCTGATTCCTATTGTAAACACAGATTTGACACAAAAGACTGTCTCTCAAACTCAAACACAATCATAAGAACACTCCTACACACACAAACACACATGCACAACCAGCTGACAAGCATGCGTGGGCACACATTTACACACAAACCCACACCACACAAACATGTATTTGATATTTATGGATTGTTGATCTCACTGTTGTAATTCATCATTTCTCTGTCAATCCCCCTTGAACACAAAGACAGAAAGAAGGAGAACAGCACACACTGTGCACACACACAGTCGCTCACCTTTCTCAAATGCACCATACTGATGCCCACAGGCAGACCGCTCGGCTCACGCTCGAAGTGACGGTCACCTGTGGCACCACCTGTCTTTTTATGCAATCTCTTTTGCCGTCCACACCCACACCAGTATGATGGCTGCATTATGACACATGAAAAACAATTTACTTTTAAGAGATCCAGAAGTTTCTAGAGTTGTTTTTCTGTTCTTCCTATCTACAGAGAAACATCGCACAAGAGCTCCCAGTTCTTCAGCCGTACAAACCTAAAATTCACAGCCTTTGTCAGTCTGTCACAGTCCCTCTCTCACATTCTTTAAAACAAGTCTGAAACTATTCCTTTTCAAGCAGACCGTGACTCTTCTTAATCACAGCGTTCAACTTCATTAGCTGTAGTATGGATCCACATCTATTTCCTCCATGTGTGTGTGTGTGCATGTGAGCATGTGCGTGTGTGTACGTGTGGATGTATGTGTGGGTGTGTGTGAGTGCGTGCACCTGTGTGTGCATGTGTATGTTTGAGTGTATTTGTGCGTTGTGGTTTGTGTCTGACTTGCATATTATTTAACACTGGTTGAAAGCACTAAATAAATGTACAGTTATTACAGAAACAAAAAATTTTAAAACCCCAACCTAAACTACTCTTCTATTCCGCCATTCTCAATTCACCTAAAACCAGACAAAGAGGACTGCTCACCTGGAAGTAAATGAAATTTCAGATTTACTACACACAGAGGGTGCATTCATACAATGTGACCTGATCCCTTTTGGTATTTGTCATGATTACTTTCTTGGTCACTCACTAAGCACCTGGACAGTAAAGTACCATGGTACATACATTGCTGTGAGGGGAAATACCATGGGCAGGACATGCCATACATACCTGGAAGGGGTACCATGGGTAGGGCACACCATACATACCTGGAAGGGATAATACCATGGGTAGGGCACACCATACATACCTGGAAGGGAAAGTACCAGGGGTAGGGCACACCATACATACCTGGAAGGGAAAGTACCATGGGTAGGGCACACCATACATACCTGGAAGGGAAAGTACCAAGGTACCAGCCATGGGTAGGGCACACCATACATACCAGTACCATGGGTAGGGCACACCATACATACCTGGAATGGAAAGTACCATAGGGCACACCATACATACCTGGAAGGGAAAGTACCACACCATACATACCTGGAAGGGATAATACCATGGGTAGGGAACACCATACATACCTGGAAGGGATAATACCATGGGTAGGGCACACCATACATACCTGGAATGGAAAGTACCATGGGTAGGGCACACCATACATACCTGGAAGGGAAAGTACCAGGGGTAGGGCACACCATACATACCTGGAAGGGAAAGTACCATGGGTAGGGCACACCATACATACCTGGAAGGGAAAGTACCATGGGTAGGGCACACCATACATACCTGGAATGGAAAGTACCATGGGTAGAGCACACCATACATACCTGGAAGGGAAAGTACCATGGGTAGGGCACACCATACATACCTGGAATGGAAAGTACCATGGGTAGAGCACACCATACATACCTGGAAGGGAAAGTACAAGGGCCGGGGCACACCATAGGTGCCAGGGTGCACATTGTCCAGGTACCAGGTGAGAATGAAGAAGATCACAGTGTCCATCACAAGCATCACCATGGCGTGCATCAGGGAAAAGTTGTCGTCCACGCTGGCTGGCTCTGTGAAGCCGTCCCACTGAGCCCCCTTCCCTAACCGCATCATCATCATACTACACTGAGGCTCTTCATTATCATACTACACTGAGGCTCTTCATCATACTACACTGAGGCTCTTCATCATCATACTACACTGAGCATCATTATACTACACTGAGCCTCTTCATCATCATACTACATTGAACCCCCTTCATCATCATACTACACTGAGCCCACTTCATCATTATCTTACACTGAGCCTCTTCATCATCATACTACACTGAGCCTCTTCACCATCATACTACACTGAGCCTCTTCATCATTATGCTACACAGTCCCCTTCATCATCATACTACACTGAACCTATTCATCATCATACTACACTCAGCCTCTTCATCATTATACTACACTGAGTCCCCTTCATCATCATACTACACTGAGCCTCTTCATCATCATACTACACTCAACCCCCTTCATCACCATACTACACCCAGCCCCCTTCATCATACTACAACCAGCCCCCTTCATCATCATACTAAGCCCCCTTCATCATCATACTTCAGTTTCAGTTCCTCAAGGAGGCGTCACTACATTCAGACAAATTCAGAGAAGCTGCACCACATCTGCTAAGTGGATGCCTGACAACAACCCAGTGTGCATAGTTAGGCATTGAGTGCATCCACATAAATTTGAGTACCTATCAGAGAGGATTTATTCTACAGAATTTTGCCAGAGGACAACGCTTTCGTTGCCATAACTTCTTTTTCAGTGTGCCATGTGCGTGGTGCACATTGGACCTTCGTTGATTGTCTCCTCCAAATGACAAGACACTCATATCTTCATGTAAAAATTCGGGAGAAAGGGTCAGATCAGGATTCAAGCCCAGACCTCCACAGATGCTGTATTGGGAGATAAGCGTCTTAACCATTCTGACACCTTCCTATCACCATACTACACACTTCACCAAAAGTTCATGACCACTTCAAAAAAGCAGTAATGTTCTCATAAATGCTCGAAAATCAAGGGATTTAAATCATCAGGTTGTCTACAGTCTACCAGTGGCCTCTCGTGAATTACTCTTACAGCTGTTTCAAGCACCATGAAAGGCTTGAAAAATGTGTTTGAAAACTGGATGTTTCAGCTGAAAAAAATACAGTTGTTGAGTGGTTTATAAATGACAGCTGTTGATTTTCATTGTAAAGCAAGAAAGCACACCTGGTTATGAGTGGTGCTCATTGCATTGGCTGCATACACCACTGTTTGCTGAAAATTAAGCGTCATTTCACCATGCTCCAAAGAAGTGGAGTGATGGCCTAGAGGAAACGTGTCCACCTAGGAAGCGAGAGAATCTGAGCACGCTGATTCAAATCACGGCTCAGCCGCCAATATTTTCTCCCCCTCCACTAGATCTTGAGTGGTGGTTTGGACGCTAGTCATTCCGATGAGACGATAAACCGAGGTCCTGTGTGCAGCATGCACTTGGCGCACATAAAAGAACCCATGGCAACAAAAGGGTTGTTCCTGGCAAAATTCTGTAGAAAAATCCACTTCGATAGGAAAAACAAATAAAACTGCAGGCGGGAAAAAACACAAAAACAAGAGAGGCAAGGCCTTCAAGACTCACTTGTGACATGCACTTACTACAACAAATGAATCAAAATACACAAAAAATCAATTGCAAAACAAAAGTCACATGCACCTCCCAACATAAAAATACAGACCACACAAAGGTGTGTTGGATTTCACTTTTTTTTTCACTAATTTTTTTCAAAATCAGTCACAAAGGAAAAAAATCATTTCTAACTCACACTTGCTTTTGTTTAAATGAAAGAGGAAATGCAACTAAGTGTGACCAACATACACACCGACACACACAAGATAGGTAATAAAGTTAAGTTACATTTTATACATGTATGAATATATAAGATGTAACTGAACTTTCTGTTAAACTATTACGTTGTGCATTATAAGCTTAATCATAGAGAAAACAATTAATACAATGTGAACTCAATATAGGTATTAACAATGTGCCTGTCTGCATTATGATTACAATTAGTATTAGAAAAAATGACATTCACAACACATTTTCATCATATTACAGATTTTTGTGATAACCCTGATTTAGTAAGACCCAATATATATATATATATATATATATATATATATATATATATAATTACTTCATAATCTAGATCATTTTTAAAACAGTCACTCTATTTCTAGTGTAAACTTCAAAAGTTCTACATACATCTATTTGAGTATGCGGCTCCATTACATGCTCATGCTCACACATGGAAGTCAAAATTCAAATGATAAATATAGTTCAGTTACATTTTATACATGTATTTATATATATCTTAATACATAAGATGTAACTGAACAGTGAACTTTTTACTATGTATGAAAAACAAAAACTGTTAATTACTGAATAATAAGCTTATAATTGTTGAGAAAAAGTGTAATACAGTGTGAAAAAATAAATATAGATATTAACAATGTGCCTAATTGTTTCAAATGATTGTTTAAACTCAAATTTGCTTTTTGTTTTAGTGAAAAATGATTCAACTTCATATAAGAAATAAAGTTCAGTTACACTCCATACACAAGATGGTTCAACCCCCCGGAATGGATCAGTCAGGCCAGAGTATGTTTCCCAGCAGTCTGAAATCAGTTATGTAAACTGCTATCGGTCATACTATATTATTGTTAAACACACACATAGACACACAGATACACACATGTGAACACAAAAAACATCTCTTTCATTTAATAAATATCTATGTATCAGTCATACTATATCATTGTTACAGAGCCTCACACACACACACACACACACACACACACACACACATATATATATATATATATATATATATATATACATACAGACATACATACATATAAATATCTATATCTATATATACAGATATATGAACACAACAAACTTTCATTATCATATATCTAATATCCTCATGAATAAAGATTTTTATCTTGTAATCTCTCTCTGTCTCTTTCTCATACACAACTAATTCAGTAAACGCATTCCACATTTGAACCTATTTTGTGATCAAACATGTGTACACAAACTACATAATATTAGAAATTGTATTACTGTAATGTCACTATACTGGAACAAATCCCACTTCTCTCCCACAACAAACTAGCACCTACTACACCAAAGTAGTCTGCACAATATGAACATTTTCAAGGCAATTAATATCATTGCCAATGGTTCAAACCCCTGGAGTGGATCAGTCAGGCCAAGATCTGTTTCCCAGCAGTCTAAAATCAGTCATGTAGACTGCTGATCAGTCATACTATGTCACTGTTACAGAGCCTAATACACACACACACACACACACACACACACACACACGCACGCACGCACGCACACACACACACACACACACACAACACACACACACACACACACACATGAACACAACAAACAACTTTCATTTATCATATATCTATTATCCTCATGAATAAAGATTTTTCTCTTGTAATCTCTCTCTGTCTCTTTCTCATACACATCTAACTTATTAGTTAATACATTCCACATTTGAAACAATTTTGTGCTCAAAACATGTGTATACAAATTACATAATATTACAAAATTGTATTACTGTAATGTCACTATATACTCTGTGTGTGTGTGTGTGTGTGTGTGTGTGTGTGTGTGTGTGTGTGTGTGTGTGTGTGTGTGTGTGTGTGTGGCCAAGGTCTGTTTCCCAGCAGACTAAAATCAGTTACACAGACTGCTATCAATCACACTATATCATTGTTACAGAGCCAAACACAAACACACACACACACACATACACACACACACTCTCACACATACATGAACACCACAAACTTTCATTTACCATATATCTATTACCTTCACGAATAAAGAATTTTCTCTTGTAATCTCTCACTCTCTGTGTCTCTCTCTCATATACATCTAATTTAGAAAATACATTCCACTGAAATGTAAATGGATTCCACTGAATCTATTTTGTGATTAAAACATGTGTACACAAATTACATATTATAAATCGTATTACGGTAATGTCACCATACTGGAACAAATCCCACTTCTCTCCCACCCCAAACTAGCACCTACTACACCAAAGTAGTCTGCACAATACTGAACATTTTCAAGGCAATTGATATTATTGCCAATGGTTCAAACCCCTGGAGTGGATCAGTCAGGCCAAGGTCTGTTTCCCAGCAGTCTAAAATCATTTATGTAGACTGCATATCAGTCATACTATGTCATTGTTATAGAGCCTAACACACACACACACACACACACACACACACACACACACACACATCAATACAACAAACAACTTTCATATATCTATTATCCTCATGAATAAAGAATTTTCTCTTGCAATCTCTCACTGTCTCTTTCTCATACACACCTAATTCAGTAAATACATTCCACATTTGAACCTATTTTGTGCTCAAAACATGTGTACACAAACTACATAATATTACAAATTGTATTACTGTAATGTCACTATAGACTGTGTGTGTGTGTGTGCGAGTTTGAAGAAATTCAATATCAAAGTTCAAATTCACATGACATGTCATAGCATTCAGATCTATATTAAATTGTATGATATGAATAATATTGATTCAACCCATACATGTTCTGATCTTGATGATAAAGATGATATCAAGTTGACAGGATCTGTTGTTTAGGATGGCTGTGTTTCAAAGGCGTGTGACACTGTGTTGTCTAGCCTGGTGTCGTTTTTGTAGTGCAGTCTGCCACTGATGCAGAAACTGAGCCAGTGGGGAGTTGTCAGAATGGCCAGTTTTGAGGGTGGATGGCTGACTGACTTCATCAGTGGTTGCTGTCTCTTCCGTTGGTGCTAACAGCTTGTGTGTAACAAGCATCTTCTGCTAGTCACATGACTGATAACGTTTGGTGGTATCAGTCTCGGGGTAAATGACCATCTAGTTTTATAGTTGGTTTTTGTTTTTTGTTTTTTTAAAGTTGATACGAAAATTGAGTATTTTCTTAAACTACTAACAAGTAGACCCAGATACAAGTACTTCTAAATGTCGTATGAAGTGAAAAGGACTTAATTTTGAGAAAAGTCAAAACTGGAAATTTTCATGTTTCATCAAGGGTATTAACTCTCATGGTTTATTATTTTTAACTGAAAAAAAATTGGTGATTCTGATTGATTTTGTTGATATTTTTATGGCAGTTTGGGGCATAATCCAGTAAGTGATGAGGCGTTCACAAATCTGTCCCTGAATAAATATTTAATGGTCTCCTTCTCCCAACTTTCCATCACATGTTATGTGTACTGTCGATTGAATATTGGATTGAACGAGCAGGTCAACTACTTGAAACAAAATGTCGCCCTCGCGGTCGGGAGCACGTGCTTTGAATATGTATAAATATGTGTACTCAACTGATTTTTGCCCATGACCTTCAGGGCTCAGCCAATAGGTCGTAAAGTCCACTCAAAATACTGATTTTAGTATTTTCCGAAAAAGACCACTTGGGCAAATGAACATAGTGAAAGCCCTGTACACAGAGTAAAACACACAAGCTTTTTATGTATTGAGTATAATTTCAAAAATGTAATGTTTAAGATGAGAAAGATCAGTTTAAAGCAAATTAAACCCCCTAGTTTTAATTACAGATTAATTTCCTTTTTTTACTAGCTGCACCAAAGAGATGCACCAGAAATATAACTTCCATGCTTAGTAAAAGAAGTTCCTGTTTGAACAAAAAATGATAAAAATGACTGCAATTGATGGTGTGTCAGAATATCATATCAAAGTGCCAAGTTTAGAGAATAAAAAACATATAAATATAACAGTAAATTCAGTTTGCATATAATTTGGCTTCTTTTTTAATTTTTTTGTGCCCATCCCAGAGGTGCAATGGTGTTTTAAACAAGATGACTGGAAAGAACTGAATTTTTCCTATTTTCATGCCAAATTTGGTGTCAACTGACAAAGTATTTGTAGAGAAAATGGCAATGTTAAAGTTTACCACTGACACACACACAGAGACAACCGAACACCAGGTTAAAACATAGACTCATTTTGTTTACGTGAGTCAAAAATGGGTGCGCTGTAATATAGCGACGCACTCTCCCTGGGGAGAGCAGCCCAAATTTCATACAGAGAAATCTGTTGCGATAAAAAGAAATACAAATACAACTGTACAAGTTCCAAACTTTTTGAGAACCCTGTAATGATAATAAAAAGAATTTTAAATATGGATTTCTTTTTATCATATGTCATCTTGTTCAGCTCTGGGAGTGGGCTCACCATGTTTTGCAGTAAAATGTTGGCAAAGAAAGATACCAAAGAAATACTTATGGACAAAGGAGATAACACAGGCTACACATTTCAAAGTGTTGGAAGAGAGAAAAGTGGATGGGAGAGTAGCGATGTCAGTGAGATGGTTTTGGAGAGGCACTTTGTGACTGGCAGTGATATTCCTCCATATTCCTCTACTTTCTCTAGATCTTAAGTGGATGACTGCACACCAATGTTTCAAAGGAAATAATAATCCACGATCCATGTAAAACACACACCTAGTGTTTGTGAAAGAACTACTGCACGTCCTTCAGGAACTTTCAGAATAAGTGAACATTCAAGCAAAAAGAAACAAAGGAGGGAGGTGGTGTATTCTCCTCACTGACAGCAGTTTGCACATCACATTCACATGAGAAACCTTTATAGTAGGAAAAAAGTCAGGTGTGGATAGCAGGATACAAACACCTCTAACCAACAACCAATGTGCCCTCTTAACCAACAACCTATGTCCTCTTAACCAACAACCTATGTGTCCTCTTAACCAACAACCAATATGCCCTCTTAACCAACAACCTATGTCCTCTTAACCAACAACCAATATGCCCTCTTAACCAACAACCAATGTGTCCTCTTAACCAACAACCTATGTCCTCTTAACCAACAACCTATGTGGTCCTCTTAACCAATAACCTATGTGTCCTCTTAACCAACAACCTATGTGTCCTCTTAACCAATAACCAATGTGCCCTCTTAACCAACAACCAATATGCCCTCTTAACCAACAACCAATGTGCCCTCTTAACCAACAACCAATATGCCCTCTTAACCAACAACCAATATGTCCTCTTAACCAACAACCAATGTGCTCTCTTGACCAACAACCAATGTGCCCTCTCAACCAATAAGCTCTCTTAACCAACAGTAAGTGAGCCCTCTTAACCAAGAATATGTGAGCCCACTTAACCAACAATTTATGAGCAATCTTAACCAACAATCAATGAGCCCTGTAAGCCCACAATTTCTTACAATGTGTAAGAAATTGTGGGGGCACCCTTTCCTTTATCATCAGAGTTGGTTTCTTGTCTTTTCCCAACGCAAATCTTAGAGAAAAATGAGCGACAAAAAAAGAAAAGAAAAAAAGGGGGCAATCACAGTGACAAACATGGTAACGACAATGACGTTAGCGAAGACATGAACAGTAATGACACTGAAACACAACTATATATTGTATTTGACTTGAGATGGATCACTGCAATGCATCCACCTCAAATTCAACATCGGAATCAGTGTGAGAGAAATCATGGCATTGCAGAAATTGTGGGCTTACAAGCCCCCTTAACCAACAATCAGTGAGACTTCTTAGCCAACAATTAATGAGCCCTCTTAACCAACAATCCCTGAGACCTCTTAGCCAACAATTAATGAGCCCTCTTAACCAACAGTCACTGAGACCTCTTCACCTTCACCTTCACCTCTCCCGTAGTCTGGGTTCAGACCGTTCGGGCACCGCTGCTGACCTGACCACCACCCCTCTCCACTCTTCACGGTTTTCTGATTTCCTCAGGGCGTCACCGAGCGTCAAGCCTGTCCACCCCTGGATGTTGTCTTCCCATCTCTTCTTCTGCCGTCCTCTCCTTCTGCCTCCTGGTACGGTGCCTTGCAGGAACGTTTTGGCAAGACCAGATGATCGGGAGATGTGTCCATACCACCTAAGTTTGCGTTTCCTCACTATGGACAGAAGGTCTTCGTAGGGTCCAATACTTTGTTTGATTCTGTTCTTCACTTCCGTGTTAGTGATGTGGTCTCTGTAGGAGATGCCAAGTAGTCTACGAAAGCATCTCATCTTGACAGCTTGGATTCTTCTCTCGATGTCTGCAGTCAGGGTCCAAGTCTCGCAGGCGTAGAGCAATATTGATATAACCAGGGAACGCATCAGTCTGATTTTTGAGCTGAGAGCGATGTTTTTGTTCCAAATGGTGTTCAGCTTGTTGAGTGCCGTTGTTGTTTGGGCAATTCTCGAGAGTACTTCTGGTTTAGATCCTTCATCTGACACGATTGCTCCCAGATATTTGAAGCTGTGGACTGTTTTAAGCTTTTCGTAGTTGACTTTGATGTCAATGCTGATGCCGTTGGTGTTGTTAGTCATCAGTTTGGTTTTCTCCGCACTGATTTGCATTCCATACGATGTGGAGGCTTTGTCCAGATGTTTGACCAGGCTTGCCAGTTCTTCTTTTCCAGCCAGTCCATCAATGTCGTCGGCAAAACGTAGGTTTGTGATTGTTCTGCCACCTATGCTGACTGTTCCTTCATGCTCTTCCAGTGCGTCAGTCATTATTCTTTCTAAGAAGATGTTGAAGAGTGTTGGGGAGAGTAGACAGCCTTGTCTCACTCCGACTGTGGTTCTGAACCAGTCCCCGATGCTGTTGTTGAGGTAGACAGCGCTGGTGGCTTTGTCATAGAGGTGCCGTATCAGTCTGGTCAGGTTGTACAGATTCATGGTAGCCCACAACGCTGCATGCCAGACCCTGTCAAATGCCTTCTTAAAGTCAATGAAGACGTGGTAGAGGTCTTGTTGGTGTTGATGGTACCTCTCACATAGCAACCTCAAGTTGAAGATTTGTTCAGTTGTGCTCCTTCCTGGTCTGAAACCTGCCTGTTCTTCAGCAATGATGTTTTCTGCTTGTGGTTTCAGTCTGTTAAGCAGGATCTTCAACATGACTTTGCTGGGATGACTAATCAGGCTGATGGTGCGGTAGTTTTGACACTGCTGGAGATTGCCTTTTTTGGGAAGGGTGATGATCAGTGATTGTGTCCACGGTGTGGGCCATTCCCTTGTTTGCCAGATCTTGTTGCAGATTTTCAGTAGCACATCTATCATAACTTCACCCCCTGCTTGGACCAGTTCTGATGGGATGTTGTCCACTCCTGCCGATTTCCCTTTTTTCAGCGATGCTATTGCTGCCTCTATTTCTTCACGGAGTATGGGGTGGTTACTGTTATCAGTGGCTGGTGGAACATTCAGTATTGCTGGATCACCTGTGGTCTGTATGTTGTATAGCTCTGAGCAGTATTCTGTCCATCGCTTCAGGATGTCTTGTTCTTCTGTTAGACATTTTCCATCCTTGGTCTGGATGTTGGACATAGTTCTACCTTGCCTTGTGTTGGTAAGTTCTTTCACAACTTGGTAGGCTTTCTTGCTGTTGTTTCTTGTCAGGTTTTCCTCTATGTCCTGGCATTTTCCTTCAATCCAATTCTCCCTTGCCTTCTTCATGCTTCTCTTGATTTCGGTGTTAACTGCTTTGTACTGTTTTGCCCCTTCTTCTTCATTCTTCTTCTTTTTCAGGTCTCTACGTTTGTCACACAGCTGTAGGATGTCGTCCGTGACCCAGGGCTTCTTTTTGGTGCGTTGTTTTCCAAGAGTTGTTTGGGCTGTTTCAGTTACAGCTGCGTTGAAGTCGCTTACGAGTGTATCCAGGTCGGCGTCATCTGCATCGAGAGTGATGAGTGGCGCGAATTTCCCACCAATCATGGCTTGGAATGCCTCTTGTACTTCAGGATCTTTCAATTTTTCCAGGTCGAACTTCAGTCTTGAGAAGCTTTGTTTCTTTGTTTTCTTCAGTTGGAGTTTGAAGGTCATCATTACCAAGTCGTGGTCACTTGCAATGTCAGCTCCTGGGAAACTTCTTGTC
Organism: Babylonia areolata; assembly: GCF_041734735.1. Classification (NCBI taxonomy): domain Eukaryota; kingdom Metazoa; phylum Mollusca; class Gastropoda; order Neogastropoda; family Buccinidae; genus Babylonia; species Babylonia areolata. The sequence goes on along the minus strand of NC_134900.1, from coordinate 8,752,502 downwards.
TTGGCAATGTTCACGCTAGACTGGAAACGCTTCTTTATCATGATGTAGTCTATTTGGTTGTGGTGATCTCCTCCAGGGCTGTGCCATGTCCATCTTCTGGATGCTTTGTGTGAGACCTCTTAGCCAACAATTAATAAGCCCTCTTAACCCACAATCAGTGAGACCTCTTAGCCAACAATTAATAAGCCCTCTTAACCAACAATTAGTGAGACCTCTTAGCCAACAATTAATGAGACCTCTTAACCAACAATCAGTAAGACCTCTTAGCCAACAATTAATGAGCCCTGTTAAGCAACAATCAGTGAGACCTCTTAGCCAACAATTAATAAGTCCTGTTAACCAACAATCAGTGAGACCTCTTTACCAACAATTAATGAGCCCTGTTAACCAACAATCCACAAACCCTTTTAATCAGCAACCAGTGCTATCAATGTGTCCTCAGTTTCAGTTTTTAGATATCAGAGTGTGCAGACAGATCCATATATACCACACCACATCTGCTGTAAAAAAAACAACAACTGAAATCGAAAAAGAAAAGGCTGCAACAGCAGATGCCCACTTTCTCTTAAACCCACTATGCTGACCAGGCCTTAATAACCTATCATAGGTTTGTGTAAAACACTGACATAACAATATAATAAAATACTTTTGTTAAGACAAAATAAACAAATAAGTAAATACACTGAATATCACAAGGGAACAGCAATATGGAAGGCAAATCACTGAAATAAGAACAAGAACGAAAATAAACAGTGAACCTGCATGCACCCACACATGCGCACACATTGAAATAAACACAAAGACACACACACATAGATACACAATGCACATGCAACAGTCTCACAGACATAAAGGCCCAACTCTCAAGTGACAAACAAATCTACCCACACCCCACATAAAAGCAGACAAATTCCTACACAAATGACCTAAACACACACACACACACACACACACACACAAACACGCACACACAATGACGTATATATGTTATGTGCAGTTAGATTTAAAAAAAAAAAAAGCCCTCTTAACCAGCAACCAATGTGCCTCTTTACCAGCAACAGAGCTGTCTACCCACCTGTTCCCTCATACAAGCTGATGGTCTTGATGCCACAACCCATGGCCGTGTTGAAGGAAACACAGAAGCTGAGTTTCTGCTTCAGAGTGAGTTGTTTGTAGTTCTTACTAACATAGAAAAACAGTGAGAAGGTAGCGAAGAACAGGATCCCTGCCAAGGCTGCCCCTATGTTGGCTGCCACAAAACAAGGGGGGAAGGAATACTGAATAATGTGACAGCTGGCTTCCCTGCAAAACTATCAAAGAATGAACAATGGGGGGTATTATGAAATGTATTATAAAGTTCTCAAAAGTCACTTTTTCATCATATTCCTTGATCACTTATCATAGTCAGTGCTATATATCTGAGAAGATGAAATCAAAAGTTCAAACTCCTAAACCAATCAAATGTGAGAGCAAGAGTTTTGAAATAACACTGAATTGATAACTCTGTCTGAAACAGTCTTTAATAATCACATGATATGGATCTTACAGCCTTTACAGTTATATAATATATATCCTACAGTCTTCACAGGTCACAAAATGCATACTTACAGCCTTTACATCTACATTACTAAAAATTTCAAGTGACTGCAAAGGAAGACACTGACTGGTGTACCTTTGCTGACAAAAGTGCTGACCAGGAAAGTGAAGGCGATGATGCTGATGGAATAGAGGACAAGGAAGAAGAAGATGAGGGAGGGGTCACTGTAGACAAGGAGAGGCTGGCTGCTCCCTAGCTTGACTGACAAGAAAATCGTGTAGAGGGCACTGGCTATGACCAGATAGAAGAAGAACAGCAGGAACCATGACGTCCAGTGTGCAGCTGAAGACATCCCCATCAGCTTCATTGACTCCTGCCAAAGGAGAACAGTACTTAATGGCAATATCAAAGTCAATAAACTCCTGCAAGAGGAGAACAGTATTCAATGGCAATAGGAAAGGCAACAAACTCCTGCCAGAGGAGAAGAGCGGTGTTCAGTAACACTACAAAATGCAACAAACTCCTACCACAGGAGAACAATATTCAATGACAGTACAAATGGCAACGGTTTCCTGCCAGAGGAGAAGTTTTCAATGACAAAACAAAAGGCAATAAACTCATGCCAGAGGAGAACAGTGCTCAATGGCAGTACAAAAGGCAATAAACTCATGCCAGAGGAGAACAGTGCTCAATGGCAGTACAAAAGGCAATAAACTCATGCCAGAGGAGAACAGTGCTCAATGGCAGTACAAAAGGCAATATACTCATGCCAGAGGAGAACAGTGCTCAGTGCTCAATGGCAGGACAAAAGGCAATATACTCATGCCAGAGGAGAACAGTGCTCAATGGCAGTGCAAAAGGCAATACACTCATGCCAGAGGAGAACAGTTCTCAATGGCAGTGCAAAAGGCAATATACTCATGCCAGAGGAGAACAGTGCTCAATGGCAGTGCAAAAGGCAATACACTCATGCCAGAGGAGAACAGTTCTCAATGGCAGTGCAAAAGGCAATAAACTCATGCCAGAGGAGAACAGTGCTCAATGGCATACAAAAGGCAATAAACTCATGCCAGAGGAGAACAGTTCTCAATGGCAGTGCAAAAGGCAATACACTCATGCCAGAGGAGAACAGTTCTCAATGGCAGGACAAAAGGCAATAAACTCATGCCAGAGGAGAGCAGTGCTCAGTGCTCAATGGCAATACACAAGGCAATAAACTCATGCCAGAGGAAAACAGTGCTCAGTGCTCAATGGCAATACATAAGGCAATCGTTTCCTGCCAGAGGAGAACAGTGCTCAATGGCAATACAAAAGGCAATAAACTCATGCCAGAGGAGAACAGTGCTCAATGGCAGTACAAAAGGCAATAAACTCATGCCAGAGGAGAACAGTGCTCAATGGCAGCACAAAAGGCAATAAACTCATGCCAGAGGAGAACAGTGCTCAATGGCAGTACAAAAGGCAATAAACTCATGCCAGAGGAGAACAATGTTCAATGGCAATACACAAGGCAATAAATCACTGCAGCAACACTGCAGGGCCTGGCTGAAGCAGGGATATATTATTGTTGCTTTTTATTCAATTGAAAGAGAAAAGTAAGAACATCAACAGACTGAAAGAAGTTTATTCTCCTGACGAAAAGAAAGCACTGTCGCTCGTCCCATAATCTGGCTTAGTCATGGAGGTCCTGCACTACTGAACAAATCACCAACTGTCTCCATTTCTGGCTTCGTGGGACTGGGTCCCCCCGATTTCTAGCAAAGCTCCTCTGTCCACTCAGTGATGTTGTCTTCACTCTCTGCCTCATTTTCCCCCTGCACTGTTCCCTGAAGGATGATCTTGGAGAACCTGTCAGATCTTGTCACATAGCATGCTATCACATAAACAGGCCACACTGTTCTCCATTCTCTTCTCTGCCATGCTGATTGACGCCTTCCAAGACTGTGACTGGGGCATCTACATCTAGTTTCACACAGATGGCAAACTTTTCAACTTGCAGCAACTCTACGCCAGGTCCAGGGTGTTTTAGGCACTGTTGAGAGAGTTCCTCTTCGCTGATGACTGCGCACTTGCTGCACACACCCATGAGGACATGCAGTTCATTATGGACAGGTTCTCAACCTCCTGCAGGCGCTTTGGACTCACCATCAGCCTCAGCAAGACCAAGTCCATGGACCAACCAGCTAGCTCACAGAACGCCAGTGCCTCCCCCCAGCCTGCAATCAAGATCAGTGACACAGAGATCAAGTCAGTCGACAAGTTTTGCTACCTGGGCAGCACCCTATGCAGCAATGGAGTCCTTGATGCAGAAGTGATGCTGCGCATCACCAAGGCCAGCTCCACCTTTGGCAGACTTAACAACACCCTGTGGAATAACAAAGGCATCAGGCTCCGCACCAAAATCAAAACCAACAGAGCTGTTGTGCTGACCACCTTGTTGTCCCTACTGTGAAACATGGATGACATATCACCGTCACATTCAACAACTTGAGATGCCCATGAAAGATCCTCAGTGTAAAGTGGCAAGACAGGGTCTCCAACCTCCAGGTCCTAGAGAGGAGCGGCCTGCCCAGCATCGAAAGCCTGCTGATCTAGTGCCAGCTACACTGGACAGGACACATTGTCCGCATGACAAAGATGTTTTTGTATGACCAGCTGAAGGAAGGCCATCACAAACTTGGAAGACCCTGCAAGCGCTTTAACCCCTAGGCTGCCTGCATGACGAGATAACTCATCATGGAAAGCATGTATGCTTCGCTGCCACAATGACGAGATAACTCGTCATCGAAATATTCTGACTTTTCCCTGCTTTGCATTCAGTTCGTTGACAAAAATGCTGGTAGCTTTAGCTTGGGGAATCATTCTAGATTCTATTCATAGCTAGAAACACCATCTGCGTCATAAGGCAGTCCTTTATTTGAACGTTTTGGTTGGGTTACTGGCCGCAGTCTTTGCCTGGCTCCTCTCCTCGCTCGCTCAACAAAATGTCGGACTGACTCCGTGCTCAAGACATGCGCTCGTGGCGAACTAAATCAACCAAGATTACTTTCTTTAGCTGATGCTTAGAAAGAATTGGAGCATAAATTCGAAGGAGAAGACAGTGGTGAACATTTATAGGACGATTTGATAGAAAATAAAGGAAGCAATCAAGAGAGTGGCCAAGATGCGACTATCAGTGAGTGATGCCGGCTGTTCAACTCTAGCAGACGACAGGGTCACCGAATTTTTAGCAGGACACCATATGAGCTATTTTCTTGGCACTCAGCCAACGCGGTCTGATGAGAACTGGATGAAGTGACCGTGTGAGAGGGGTGAAGAGGAGGGGGTGGAGACTGAGGGGGCGTGGCCTCACATCCATATTATCACTTGCGGAAGTCACAATGCATCTATTTCTTTTTCAGTTTTTTTATATTGTGGTTGTTCTAGTATGATTTTGTGTGTGCAGATGTCCATTTCTCCAGAAAATGATATTTTTGTGCAAATTACCTGACTAATGTTTGTAATGAACAAGTTGAAAATGTGACAGAAAACAAACCACTGATTTCAAAACAACAGCATGTCAATTAAAATATATAAAATGGGAAAACATCATGTGTTTTGTATTCTTTATTCATTTCCCTTTCAGAAAATGTATACGTTTATGGGGCTTTCTCCAATAACAAAGAACACAGAATTTTTTGAAAATTTATACCCGTTTTTTGTGAAAAAACCCTGGCAAATAGATTTCACTTAAATCTTATTTTCCTGGCAGCGAAAGGGTTAAGGACACCTTGAAGACAAACCTCAAAGCCTGTGACACAGACATTGCTTCCTGGGAAACTGATGCCCTTGACTGCTCTCTCTGGAGGATGCGGTGCTCTAGTGGCATAAAGACATTTGAAAACAAGAGAATGCTGGCCATTAAGGGGAAGCGTGAGCGAAGGAAGCAGAGCTCAACTTCTGGAGACGTTTTCCCTTGCAACACCTGTGGGAAGTGCTGCGCATCCAGAATCGGCCTCTTCTCCCATATGAGGACACACACCGACGGATAAGCCTGCCTATTTGTCCGTCGGTCCGACGGGAGACTCCATCAGTACATAAACAGGTCTAAAAACTGGCTGAATGGTAGGGCTGTACAGAATCACACTTTCCAAGGGAAGGTATGTTTTGGGAGGATGACAGAGTCAAGTCCCTTGAAGTGTCTGCTTCTGTTTTTGATTGGGCCAAATTAGTTTATGGGCATGCGATGCTGTACCCAAATTAGGATCAGAACCATTAGTTTCAGTGGGTAATATGAAAGAAAAAAAGCAAATAAAAAGGCTGGTATAAATAACTTTCAGTGAAAGAACATGAAACCACATCAAAGAAAAAAAAATTACTCACTACACACCAGATATACATGAATATACATTCAAACTTTCAGCCACACAAATTAGCACTGATACACTTCATTATCATTCACATGAACACTACACATCAAAATATATTGCACTGTTATGTGCAAGCCAGTTGAATTAGGATGAAAGCCCCACATAGCAGAGACCACCACTGCTTCCCTCCAATGACAGTCCACATGAATCCACTGTCACTGCACCCAGGAAGCATGTAATGGAAAACATGGAAGAATAACTGAAGTCCAGAATATATGTACATAGTGGTTGCCTAGTGGTTATGCCCATGCCTAGGAAGTGAAAAAATCTGAGCACACTGGTTTGAATCTCATCTCACACTCACCAGTATTTTCTCCCCCTTCACTAGACCTTGAGTAGTCTGGACACCAGTTATTCGGATGAAATGACAAACTGAGGTCCTGTGTGTAACACACACCTAGTAAATGCAGTATAGAGCCAACTGCAACAATAAACTTGTCCCTGGCAAAATGTTGTAGAAAAATCCACTTTGATAGGAAAACAAACATACTTGCAGGCAGGAAAAAAACAAAGAAAACCAAAAAGTTGTGCTGTATTGACATGCTCTTCCTAAAGAGTGTGATGAAAACCATTACATCGAAGCAGACATTTTTTCGTGCGGCATTTCACTTTAATTGAAAGAGGCAACTTTGTTATATGCGTGGTTGCACAAGTTGCTCAAGTGAACATTTATTATTCGTATACGGATGTTCAGGTGAGAGCTCAGGGAGGTGCATGCTCTCTGGCAAAACTTGTTTGTCACCGAACCAGTGTGACCGTTCGGCTTACAGCCGCAGAGAACTTTGGCTCTGAGACCCTAGTGCTCAGGTGAGAGTGGAAAAAAACAACTTAGAATATTTCTTGTGTCGATTTTATTTCACTGTTACAGCGTCGATGGAGCAATTTGGATAAGTGTGTTTGTGTGTGCATTTGATGGTCGTTTTGGTTTTTGGTCTTTAAAAAAAGAACAACTCAATGTTATGTTATCATACTGTTTCTAAACTTGGCAGTAAGATTCCTTTTTGTCAAAGTGTTTATAATGTCACTGCTACTGTGACAGGGAGAAAAGAATATTGTTTTGCTTACACTTGATTTTACCTTATCTTTGTATCATTGTTAGAATGATTTCCACTGAGACTTTCTTCTCAACGCTTAAAGTGGCGAAAGCCTTGAGATGGCCTTAACGGTCGGCAAGGCTCTAAGCACCATAATTTGATTTGATTTGATTCTTCGCAACACTGGAATAATGGAATATAAATTTGTCATACGTAATTACTAGCGTTTGCTTGGAAACATGGGGGTCAAGTCAGATAGATATATCTGCTACTGGTAACCTGGATCCCAGTACTACCTGTCACAGGGTCCAATTGCTGGCGACTAAACCAGCACCCCCACCAGTCCTCTCAGGAGGATGGTGAGGAGGGTGGCTAGACACCCTGGTGGAATGGACCCATCAAAGGGCGCCAGCTCTGAAGAGCTACCTGCAGCCACCTAGCTAAGGGAGTAAACCCTGACAGAAAATCCGGTGTGGGGCCCTAAGGCAGTTGGATGGCAAACTTTGTCACTTTCCGGCAGCTCCTGCGGCCGCGTTGGCACCAAAATGTAACAGCCTTTCTGTTCCTTTGGATCTGTCAGTGAGGTGGAGAGGGGGGACAAGCTGCATGGGCAACAGCCTGTCTTCCATATTACATTGCCCAAGCTTATATCCATCAATCCATCCACAAACACCTTGCACCTAAACCTAAAACCTGGAGAGGACACTCCAGCTTCGCTACTAGCACTACCGTCGGAACAACACATGGAGCAACAGTTACCGGTTATAAGTTAGCGCTCAATTGGCATAGAGCTGATGCCAGGGGTTGCTTCTGACGGTGGGAGGGACCCTCGCGTCCCACTGGACAGCTACCACCCGCCCAAGCTGGGCAGCCCCCAGCCAGTTAGGTGCTGTCCCGCCACGACCTGCCTTCTTCTATGGGTGTATGAAGATTAGGAGAATATCTGACAAGCAGGTCATTAATTTCTGCACCAGGCAAAAAGAAAACTTAAAGAAATGGATCAACAATGAAACTGGCCTGTTGGAATGTCCGGACAATGATGCCTGGGCTCTCCCAAGATCTGTAAGACATCAGCGACGCCAGAAAGATGGCCATCATAAACAGTGAGCTGAAGAGACTAAATGTGGACATTGCCACTCTGCAGGAAACACAGCTGGCTGACTCAGGAACACTAAAGGAGAGGGACTACACCTTCTTCTGGCAAGGAAAGAGCTCTGATGCCCCAAGAGAGTACAGAGTAGGCTTTGCAGTCAGGAACAGCATGCTGAACATGATCGAACCAGGCAGTGGTGGTTCAGAACGACTATGGACTCTCCACCTCAACACCTCCGAAGGCTATGTCATTCTCATCAGCGCATATGCTCCAACACTGTCCGCCTCTCCAGACGCCAAGGATGAGTTCTACGAAAATCTCACATCAACCATAAGGAACATCCCCAGGACAGAACAACTTGTTCTCCTGGGCAACTTCAATGCCAGAGTGGGTGCAGACAACGATTCGTGGCCCTCCTGTCTCGGTTCATTTGGAGTGGGGAAAATGAATGAGAATGGACAGCGACTACATGAGCTTTGTACCTGCCATGAACTGTGCATCGCCAACTCCTTCTTCAAGACAAAGCCCCAACACAAAGTCTCCTGGAGGTACCCGCACTCAAAACATTAGCACCAACTGGATCTGATCCTAGTAAGACGAGCTGCCATCAAAAACCTTCTCCACACTCGCTCTTACCACAGCGCAGACTATGACATGGACCACTCTCTGGTATGCTGCAAGATCAGACTGCAACCAAAGAAGTTCCACTGCTCAAAGAAACAAGGGAACTCTCGCATTGACGTCAGCAAGATGTCTCAGCCAGACCATGTAGAACAGTTCACAGAGGCCTTTGAGAGAGAATTTGATGCACTGCAGCCCAGAGACTCTGCCACAGAAAGATGGGAAATGCTACGAGACACCATGCACCGCATTGCTATGGCCACCTTTGGGAAGAAAACCGCGAAGTCCCACGACTGGTTTGAGGCCAGTATTGAGGCCAAGCACACTGCACTCACTGAGTACAAATGGTCACCCAGTGAGAAGAACCTGCAAATTAACGGCAGGCAATGTGCAAATGAGTACTGGACAGAGCTCAGCAAAGAGATACAGAATGCTGCTGAAAAAGGCAACATCCGAGGGATGTATGATGGTATCAAGAAAGCACTGGGACCAACACAGTGCTAGACTGCCCCCCTCAAATCCTCCACTGGGGAAGTAATCAACGATCCTAGCCAGCAGATGGACAGATGGGCAGAACACTACTCCGACTTCTACTCCACAGAAAACATGGTGTCCAACTCAGCCCTCAATGCCATCAAGTGCATGCCGGTCATAGAAGAACTTGACGCAGAGCCAACTAAGGACAAACTCAGCAAGGCCATTAACAGCCTGACATCAGGCAAGGCACCTGGCAGTGACAGAATTCCCCCAGACCTCATTAAACACTGCAAGACTGCTCTTCTGCATCCTCTGCACACAGTCCTCTGTCAGTGCTGGAATGAGGGAGCTGTACCGCAGGACATGAGGGATTCCAAGATTATCACCCTCTACAAAAACAAGGGTGAAAGGAGCGACTGCAACAACTACAGAGCCATCTCACTTTTCAGCATTGTAGGCAAAGTCCTCGCTCAGGTCCTCCTAATTCACCTGCAGAAACTGGCCGAACGTGTTTACCCGGAATCACAGTGCGGTTTCTGAGCAGAGAGATCCAGAGTAAACATGATCTTCTCCCTTCGCCAAATCCAGGAGAAGTGCAGAGAGCAGAGGATGCCCCTGTATGTCGCATTCATTGACCTCACCAAGTCAGCAGAGATAGCCTTTTCTGGGCTCTTCGAAAGATCGGCTGCCCCCCCCCAACCCCCCCCAGACTGCACAGCTTGATTGAGTCCTTCCACTCCAACATGAAAGGGACGGTGCAGTCTAATGGTAACCTCTCCAAGCCCTTCGATGTACACAGCAGTGTCAAACAAGGCTGTGTCCTCACCCCCACCCTATTTGGAATCTTCTTTGCTCTTCTCCTGAGACATGCATTCAGCACAGTGCAAGAAGGGATCTACCTGTGGACCAGATCAGATGGCAGGCTCTTCAATCTCGCCCACCTCAGAGCAAAGACAAAAGTCCGCGAAGCCCTCATCAGAGACATGCTCTTTGCTGACGCCGCCGCAGTTGTGACCCACACTCAGCGGGACTTGCAGTCACTAATGGACCGCTTCTCCCAGGCCTGCAAAGATTTCGGTCTGACCATCAGTCTCAAGAAGACAAATGTCCTAGGCCAAGACACGCCATCTCCACCAGCCATCACCATTGATTACTACGAGCTTGAAGCCATCCATCAATTCACTTACCTTGGGTCCACCATCACCGACAACCTCTCCCTTGACACCGAGATCGACAAGAGGATCAGGAAGGCAGCCACAACGCAAGCCCGCTTCACACAAGGAGTGTGGACAAATCCCAAGCTGACCACGAAGACAAGGATGGCTGTATACAACGCCTGCGTCCTCAGCACCTTGCTGTATGGCAGTGAGGCATGGACCACACATGCTCATCAGGAGAAAAGGCTCAATACCTTCCACCTGAGAAGCCTATGGCACATGCTCGGCATCTCCTGGCAAGACAAGGTAACTCGCGCTGGCCTCCCGACCATGTATACCATGCTGAGACAGCATGAGCTGCTGGACTGGGCCACATTCACCGCATGGAAGATGGTCGCATCCCAAAAGACATCCTTTATGGAGAGCTCGCCACAGGGCAGAGAAGCATCGGCCGCCCACAGCTGAGATACAAAGACGTTTGCAAACGTGACATGAAGGCGCTTGAGATCAACACTGAGAGGACCTTGCAGATGACCGCAACAGATGGAGAAGCACTCTCAAGAATCAGCTACGGATTGATGAGGACGAACTGTCAGCTGCTGCAGCAGAAAAGCAAGCTCGCAGAAAAGGGACAGCAGCCAACAGACCAGCATCAGTTTACACATGTGATCGCTGTGATAGAGACTGTCTCTCTCACATCGGCCTCTACAGTCACAGGTGACACTGCTTGGCCCAAGCAGACAGCCCAATTAGACATTAGGTCAGATATACTCTATCCATGTTCAGCCATGACCGAAGGAGGCCTACTATTACTACTGCTTGGAAACATATGATTGGATTGGAAAGACAAAAAGAGGGTGAAAGATATTATATATTACGAAGACGATAGCTAAGGAATTGTGATTTTATAATTGGTAATTTAATGGTGAGGATGATGCGTGACTGAACCTAGGTAAGTTAGTGAAATTGTAAAGGGCACACACGCACCCCCTCACACATGTGACTGATGGGACTGACAGACAAGACAATACGGAGGCAAGCATAAACACGTACATTATCCAAGATGAACTGAAAGTATTTTTATTTTGGTTTAAAGAGCTTGTGGGTTGGCGCTGGGCCGAGACCTAGCAGCCACAACAGCAACAGCAGCAGCAGCAGTAACTGCTGATGGTGCCACTGTTGAGAGCAGCCAAGCTGTGGAGAAGGCGCTGAGAAGCAGTCTGTGTCCTGGACTGAGGACTGGAGTGAAACGAAATCTTTGGACAGAAATGAGTATTCCCGTTATGTGTTGTGCAGTGTGTTGTGTGTTGTTGCCCTTCATAGTTCGTATGAGTGCATGAGTGAATGTGATAATTTTTCAAATATAGTTTTTTTTGTATATAAATATTTGTAAAGATATGCGTCTCCTGTGTGATTATTGTGCACATGAACATGGTTGACTGAGAGGAGTGAGATCTGAATTTTTTCTGTCTTCATGATAGTTTATCTAAACACTTATGAATGGATGTCTTTACAAGGAGAATAGCCCAAATTTCACACAGAGAAATGTTGTTGTGACAAGAAGTAACGCTGTACAATAAAATACATGCACCCCACCTACCTTCAGCTGCTTCTCCTTCTCTTCAACAATGTTCTTGCTCATGATGATGACGCTGAAGATGAAGGACAACATGAGGATAGTGGGGAAGCTATCTCCCATGACTTTAATCACGGTGTTCTCGTTGTATGGTGGGTATGGCATGCGCCGAACGTACAATGACGACACGTTCAACTTCGCCTCAGGCTGCCACTCTTGGATCAGAGCTTCCGAGACCAATCGCTGAGTATACGCAAAGCCCCGCCAGAAGTACACTGCCAGTAACATAACAGTCATGTCCATGTTAGAAGTCTGGTTTTTGGAAGGAGGATGGGGCAGGGGAGGGGGGGGGTAATTTTTTTTTTTTTTTTTTTTTTTTTAAATAGAAGTCTGTTCATTTGTTTGTTCATAAAAAATGTGTCTCAACATCTAGTGATTGTTCATTCAGTCACAAGAAATGCAAAATGAGAAAGTTAAATCTCTTTTTTTTAAGTCAACAAAAAGAAGAAAACAAAAGTAAGTGTGCCACTGCCAGTGTTAAAACTTTCATTCACACATGTGTGTGCATGTCTGTATGCATGTGGTGGGGGAAACCGGTGTGTGTGTGTGTCTGTCTGTCTGTCTGTGTGTGTGTGTGTGTGCATGTGTGTGTGCATTCTGTTGCATTCCCAGTGTCAGCAGTCTTTACAGAGTAATTATTCATGTTTGGCAGTCAGGTCACATACCATACAAGACCATGCAGTGATACTGAGCTATTACAGCGGTGTTCTGTGGTGCCTCTTGTGGATCAATATACACAGGGCACCACCCACCAAGCCCTAATACAGATGAAAATAATCCTTCAGACTGACTGACTGTATCCAATGGAGTGGAGACTGTGTCATGACAGTGTCGCTGTATGTGCCCACATCAAAGACTGGCATAACAACTGACTGATTGTATACAATGGAGTGGAGACTGTCATGACAGTGTCGCTGTATGTGCCGACATCAAAGACTGGCATCACAACTGACTGATTGTATACAATGGAGTGGAGACTGTCATGACAGTGTCGCTGTATGTGCCGACATCAAAGACTGGCATCACAACTGACTGATTGTATACAATGGAGTGGAGACTGTCATGACAGTGTCGCTGGATGTGCCAACATCAAAGACTGGCATCACAACTGACTGATTGTATACAATGGAGTGGAGACTGTCATGACAGTGTCGCTGTATGTGCCGACATCAAAGACTGACATCACAACTGATTGTATCCAATGGAGTGGAGACTGTCATGACAGTGTCGCTGTATGTGCCCACATCAAAGACTGGCATCACAACTGAAATGGAGCTGGAACTCAAAGCTGAGGTCACTGTGAGAGCAAGGTTTCAAGGGACTTAAACTTCCAGACTTTTTTCTGTTTGATTTTTCTGATGATAGATGGGGATGAGAGTGATGACAACACTGCCATGGAGACCCCACATAGGTTTGGAATTTATACACAAGCATGCGGTGTTGGTCAATCAGTCTGAGTTACACTCCTCATGACACATCCATCAAGTTGAAAATACTCAACTGTATGGTCCCAATCTTTCCATGTGAGCACAGAGCTAACAACTCTGAGTAGGAGCTAGCCATGAGCAAAAAAAAAGAGATGTGCTTCTGATGGGTTCAAACCCGTATCTTCCCAACATTAACCATTTTCCCCAAACTACTGGTTATCTCTCTAACTACTGGTCATCTCTCAATGTGCCGATATACTAATTAACCAAACAAAAATGTGTGAGGGCAAATACTGGAAGCTGGCTGATGCATGAAAACAAACACTGTTCAGAACTGGTAACTGTCTCACCTCACCACCACAATACAACAAACAACGTACTGCTAAAGTTGTTAGCAGGTGACAGCCCTTGCCCAAAAGAAAATACCCTCCATGTGTACCACTCATGTTTTGGCCACGGTCGTATGGTGTACTTGACATTGGGGGGCAAGGCACTGGCTGAGGGCTCAATGTCAAAAATGACAGTGAAGCGGTACTTCTCCTTAGTCTCCTCTCCTAGCAGTTGGTAGAACTGAATGACGTCTTCCTCAGATTCAAAACCCATGACAGTCACTGCAAAACAGAGAAGACAACATCATGATGAAGTGAAAGTAACAAATGCATGATTAACGAGCCATTTACTTTTAGGATCCACATAGCAAACAAGCTCACCCAAGTCATTAAATTTTCTCAGTCCACAAAAGCGGCAAACTATGAGTCTTTATCTCCCTTCATGAATATATGTATGTGGAAGATCTAATATGCATGTAAAAGATCTCATACTTTGTCTCAGTAGTTGTTAGGTTAAGGAAACATGAACACACCATATGCATCTTCTCCAGAAACTGGAATAAAGATATCTAAATGGGTACCTCACATATTTACACAAGGTCTTTTTCAGTCCTGCACTTACTGATTAAGCGAACTGTAATACTGTACCAACAAAATCATCCAGTGTAAAAATTCTTTTGTGCAAGATTAGATCCACATGGAAAACATACCTCTCTCCTGGCATCATCCATATGGAGTGAGCTGCTACTGTCTGTCCACCAATCTTCAAGTCTATCAAATCTTTTTGATGAATGCATAATTGTCCTGTTCCAAAATGTCAAAAATAAAAATAAAAGAATAAAAAAACACACACACAAAAAGAACACAGTATTCAATGTATAGTTCTTCTGGTACATTTAACCAAGAACGCAAGATGACACATTTCCTGCATTACTAAAATCTTCTGCTTGCCTACAAACTTTGACATTAATTTTACAAACTTTGTGTGTGTATGTGTGTGTGTGTGTGTGTGTGTGTGTGAGAGAGAGAGAGAGAGAGAGAGAGAGAGAGAGAGAGAGAGAGAGAATTCTTTAGAAACTGTGAAATATAAATATTCTTAGAATAAAGTTTGTATTTGAGCTCAGATATTCTAGCCTCAAAGTGCATGTGGTAGAGGCAGGAGAAAACATACACAGTCTTCTTTAAAAGTTTTTGAGCAGTCCCATGGTTTGACTGTCAAACTTGGTGATATTCTTCCCAGATTGTTATTCTTTAAGCAAAAAACAAAACCCAAACCTCGAAAATTGCTTACACACAAAAAAGGAAACTAAACTAACACACACACACAAATTTAAGAGGACAACAAACTGACCTCTCACATACAGCAGAAGTATTCATTTTTCTACAGTTGAGACTGCACTGAACTTAATGGAAAGGTTAAATTATCTCCCTTTGCTTTTTTTTTTTTCTTTTCCCTCCCTCAGAGCTATTGGGCGTCTATCCAGATGCCTTGAAAGAGGAAATATTTTTCCCTGCTATAATCAGTTTGGGTGTTTGAAGGAAAACAAACAAGTGCAAAAGATCAATAGGTGCAATAATTTAGGACGCTAAAACAGGACATTACCCAAACTTGTTTGGTTAAATTTTGGATTTTGTTGTTGTGACGAAAAATTATTTTTATGACATGCCATTTAGAAAAAAATCTGACTTTGTCAAGTCTTCCTGCTGAGAGTGAATCATCACTTAAGAGTTACATTCATTTCTATTACATATGTTGTTGCGTAAGATTTCTTCTACTTGCTCAAGTCTAGTTATGAGACTTCAATGGAAAGTGATTCTGTGTCTGGGTGGCTGGTGGGTGTGTGTGGGTGTGTGTGACATGACTTGTCCTGGAATAACTATACTATGTATGAAAAGATTGTTAAACCTTCATTTCATTACAAATGGATTTTAGTCAGTGAAATATTAAGTTTCATCTCAAGATTCCCCTGATCATATATAATTAATCCTTGTGCCGTGGATCACTTCTTTAAGCTAATAAGAGTTGATAGTTTATAGACTGGCTATGTGCATTGTATTTCCGTACAGTGACGTAGACTGTGCTTATAGTTAATGTGTCATGGTTAGTGACCTTCCAGTGTAAACACAGAGTTTTGCTTGTACTTGGAAAGATCCGGGAATGAGACTTTTTGTCAGTGAATGTCAGCACAGAAATGGAGTTATGATGAAGACTGTGTGTGGGTGTGTGTGGGCATGAGGGTGTTGTGCCAAACAAGGTTTCCAAGCTAGGATCCAGATAATATTTCTTTCTATAGCAGGTTTCCAGTGGCTGGTTGATTTCCTTAATGTTACCTGCATGAATATTTCAGTCGTGGTGTGTGTATCAGTTTTTAGTTGGTGTTATTTATGAAATAGGTATCGGGTTGTGTTCACAAGGCCCCATACAAGGAATAGTAGTTTTGTTATTTTGGGAACATGAGTCACCATATATAGGATAGTGTTTTTGTTATTTTGGGAATGCAGAGTCACTAGACCAATTGTTAATCAAGCACATCTTGATTAAGACTTTTTACCTTATGTGCTGACATAATTTTCTGGGGAAGAGCTTCATCAATAATCATTATTATGATTTTTTCTCAGTGGAATTCTCTCACTTACTATGAGTTACTTTGAACTACAAGTAGTTCATTTCAATTCTGCATTCTGCAATACAGTATGTTTTGATGATAAGCCTGTTTTGCAATAGGTATAAACTCTTTTGTTTCACTGATAACAATTCATCATGATCATGTGGACATGGTATAGACTCTTCTTTCTTTGTTATTAATTCACCATGATCATGTGGACTTGACAGATGCTGTTTTGGTTCACTCATATTAGTTAGCCATGATCACATGGACACGGTAAATGCTGTTGTATTTTCTGTTATTATTTTGCCATGATCATGTGGACATGGTATAAATTCCTTTATTCCATTTTTATTAATTCACCATGAACATGTGGATATAAGAACAACAATGATTATAATACAATAATAACAATAATATTAGTGATAATGATAATGATAATCATTGTTCTTATTCGCCACAACAGGCTTTGAGGGCCTCACATGAAACAGCATATAAACAACAGTGCAATCACACAGCTCCACAATAAAAAACAAAAAACATATATGTATATCTATATACACCAACACAAAACTACAAGTTGCAGATATAAACAACCACACACACACACACACACACACACACACACACACACACACACACACACACACATGCCCTACACAAGCACACACACAGTAAACACCTGGGTGCTGCCCAGGCAGCAAAACTAGCTGACTGACTTGATCTCTGTGTCACTGATCTTGATTGCAGGTGGGGGGGAGGAAATGGCGTTCTGTGAGCTAGCTGGTTGGTACATGGACTCGGTCTTGCTGAGGCTGATGGTGAGTCCAAAGCGCCTGCAGGAGGTTGAGAACCTGTCCATAATGAACTGCATGTCCTCATGGGTGTGTGCAGCAAGCGCGCAGTCATCAGCAAAGAGGAACTCTCTCATCAGTGCCTAAAACACCCTGGACCTGGCATGGAGTCGCCGCAAGTTGAAAAGTTTGCCATCTGTGTGAAACTGAATGTAGATGCCCTGGTCAAAGTCTTGGAAGGTGTCAATCAACATGGCAGAGAAGAGAATAGAGAACAATGTGGGTGTCAGGACGCAGCCCTGCTTCACTCCATTTACCACAGGGAACGGATCCGACATGTCAGTATTTTCCTGTACTCTTGCCTGCATGCCATCGTGGAATGACACAATCAGCTGGATTAGGCTCTCTGGGCAGCTAAACTTTAGAAGGATCTTCCACAGACCACGACAGTTCACCATGTTGAAGGCCTTAGTTAGGTCTACAAAGACCATGTGAAGCTCCTTGTTCTGCTCACGGCACTTCTCTTGCATCTGGCATACGGCAAACACCATGTCACATGTTCCCCTGCCTGAGTGGAAGCCGCACTGTGCTTCAGGGATGACTGTGTTGGAGACATGGTCAACCAGTCTGTTCAGTATGGTGTGGGCGAAGATCTTGCCGGCGATGCAGAGGAGAGATTCCATGGATGTTTTGTCTCCCTTCCGTTTATAAATGTGGACAATTGAAGCATCCTTGAAATCCTGGGGGACCTCCCCTCTCTCCGAGATAGACTGGAAAATGGTGGTCAGCTTGTCTGTTAGCACCTCGCCTCCATACTTGTAGATGTCAGCCTGGATTCCATCCACTCCTGGTGCTTTTCCTGACATTGTCAGCTTCAGGGCCTTCCAGGTCTCGGCCTTGGTGGGAGGGGCAGCTAGCGAGTCACTGACTGGTAGCTGTGAGAGGGCTGCGATTACCTCGTCAGATACGGACAAGTCCCTGTTGAGGAGGGTGTTGAAGTGCTCTGCTGAGCGTGCAAGGATGTCTTATGTCTGTCAGGAGGGTGGTCTGGTCCAAGGCTCGGACAGGGATTGATCCTGTGGCTCTTGGTCCATACCGCTTCTACATCAGTCGATGCAGGAATTTCTTGGAGAGCTGCTTGGATTTGCTGCTGCAGCACGTCCTTGGTGATTGGGAGGTGGTGGATGTTCAGCTTCCTAGGGGGTTTCTGCCTAGCTGGATGGAGCTTGCATGCATGTCTGATGTTCATCTTGCTGTGTACCAGGCGATGGTCCGACCAACAGATTGCTCCTCTCATTCAGCGTGTCATGGAAACATCGCCTTTGTCCCTCTGCCAGACAATCGCATAGTCCAGCATGTGCCACTGCTTGGAGCGGGTGTGCATCCATGTGTTCTTGCACTTGTCCGCTTGTTGGAAGAGGGTGTTGGTGATGGTCAGTCCATGCTGCAAACAGAGCGAGAGCAAAAGCAGTCCGTTGGAGTTGCACTTGCCAGTGCTATGCTGTCCTAGGACTTTTGGCCACGAGGTGAAGTCCATTCTGTCTACCGCTGAAATGGTGCAGCTGAGCTCCTCGTACAAAGCTTCTTTGATGTCATCAGGGTTGGTCATTGTTGAGGCATAGCAGCTGATGACTGTGGAGAAGCGATCCTCAGACAGCTTCAGACACTGGGTCATCAACCTATCGTTTATCCCACGTGGAAGGCTGTCTAGCTGTCGTGCAAGTTTGGTTTATATGGCAAAGCGCATGCCTGAGGTTCTTAGGGTGCCATCTGGCTTCCCAATGCAGCAGAAGGTGTAGCCTCCTCCAACTTCCTCCAGCTGGGTTTCACCGGCAAACCTGGTTTCAATCAGGGCTGCTATGTCCACCTGGTAGCGATCAAGCATTCTGGCAATGAGCGCTGTGCACCTTTCTGGTCTGTCGTCTCTGTCTAAAAGGGTGCGAACATTCCAGGCACCCAGAGTCAGGGCATGACTCCTGGTTCTTTTCTTCAGTTGTTTTCGACCGCTAGTGTTGGATGTCCAAGTAGGTGCAGTTTCCTACTATGTACTAGGTGAGGCAAGCTTTGTTCAGGGATCCTTTTATCTCCCCTGAATTCTGTACTCAATGGGTAACCAATGAAACTGGTGTGAGAGTGGGTAACATGATCTTTTTTTCTTTTTCTTTTTTTTTTGTTGACTTTTTGAAAATTATTCTTGCAGCATTGTTCAAAATCATTTTAAAGCATGACAACAAATCAGAAGGCATGCTTGAAGCCATTTTGTTTTTCTGCTATTATTTCCCCAGGATCATGTGAATATAGTATAAACTCTTGTTTGATTGCTATTAATTCACCACTATTAAATGTTGTTTTGGTTCATTCTTATGAACTCACCATGATCATGTGGACATGATAATCTTCCCTCCTTGTCCACCTACACACACACACACACACACACACACACACCCACATACCACTTCCTTGCAAATGTTCAAAGAGTAAGGTGTTGACTTGAGCCATGATGCGGTTGACAAGCGTGGAGTTGGGGGCGTACATCATGTGCTGACCTGGCTTCAAAAAGATGAAACCCGCGTCTCGCCCCAAGATGTTAGCGTCCCACACAGTGGGCGTTGTCACACCCTTGGCATTCACCAACTGGACCCATAACCCACACACCCCTTGTGACCATCTCTCTTTACTCTCAACAATACAGAAACAGTCATGCATGACAGTTGTGTCCCACTGACCATCACAACAGCAGGCGAGGCAACTGATGTCTTAACTATCTGGGCTATATTTATCGATGATTAAATTATAGTGGAGTGTCTTGCCCAAGTTTCATCCCCACTCTCTTGGCAAAGATGGCTTTAGGACAGTCAGCATTACGATGGTGTCCCCAAAGACAAAGACAACTGCCTACATAAACCACAGATGCATGCATGCACATGTCTCCGTCAATGGACCTCTTCAGGTTAAAATGTGGGTTTTTTCTTTATGCTTCCACATCAAAACCAGGTGTCCTGTCCTAACTTTGAAATGAGGCACTGCACCTGTAACCTCAAGTACTAAGACTGATGCCCCAAGGGACACAACTCTGCCACTGATTATATACATTCCCTTTACACAGTGTATTCATGAGCTACCTGGCAAGTTTAAAAGCAATACAATTTGATCTAAAGTGCACTAGAGGCTTGACAATAAGTAACGTGTTTTACTGACAGCATGATGTGCTTTATATTGATGATGATGGAGGAGGAGGAGGATGACGATGACGATAACAATGTTGCTTAGTCAGGTCAGGGGCATAGCCCTTGCTACTGGTACCATGGAACCCAGTACTACCTGCCGCATGTAAAGTCTCCCAACGACGGATCACGCGGAGGAGGAAACCTTTCCCAACGGCTGTGAAGGCTCCTATCCTTGGCTGAAGTCCTCCTAGGAGACGGAACTTCCGAAGAAAAAACCTGCACCTGCCAAGGCCGTTCCACACGTGGCAGTATCTGCACCTGTGGGACTCTTGATCGTAGGTAGGGACTGCACAACTCCTCTTCACTAAAAAGTCACCTGTGCTGGTCAGGCAACCAGGCTAATGTCGGAACGACAAGCTAGCCCTTCAACACCCAGCTTTTCTAAACCCTGCGGCGATGGAGAAGTGGTAACAGGGACAGGCAGAGGATGCTGCTGGCATAGTTCCTAGTCACGACTCTGCACACTCTGTGGGGTGATGGTCGTCCACCGTAGACTGGGGCAGATGTAGCACCAGTATCCTCCCACAGCGTCAGAGCAGCCCTTTTTAGGAACAGCACTGCTCTCCACACATGGGGAAGGAGAGAAAAAAGGATCCCTAAACAAAGCCTGCCTCATCTAGTACCTAGTAGGAAACTGCACCTACCAGCGGTCGAAAACAACTGAAGAAAAGAACCAGGAGTCATGCCCTGACTCTGGGTGCTTGGAATGTTCACACCCTTTTGGACAGAGACGACAGACCAGAAAGGTGCACAGCGCTCACTGCCAGAATGTTTGATCGCTACCAGGTGGACACAGCAGCCCTGAGCAAAACCCAGGTTTGCCGGTGAAACCCAGCTGGAGGAAGTTGGAGGGAGCTACACCTTCTACTGCATTGGGAAGCCAGATGGCACCCTAAGAACCTCAGGCATGCGCTTTGCCATATAAACCAAAATTGCACGACAGCTAGACAGCCTTCCACGTGGGATAAACGATAGGCTGATGACCCAGTGTCTGAAGCTGTCTGAGGATCGCTTCTCCACAGTCATCAGCTGCTATGCCTCGACAATGACCAACCCTGATGACATCAAAGAAGCTTTGTACGAGGAGCTCAGCTGCACCATTTCAGCGGTAGACAGAAAGGACAGGCTGATCATCCTTGGGGATTTCAATGCCCGCGTGCGCGTCGGCGTGGACTTCTCCTCATGGCCAAAAGTCCTAGGACAGCACAGCACTGGCAAGTGCAACTCCAACGGACTACTTTTGCTCTTGCTCTGCACGCAGCATGGACTGACCATCACCAACACCCTCTTCCAACAAGCGGACAAGTACAAGAACACATGGATGCACACCCGCTCCAAGCAGTGGCACATGCTGGACTATGTGATTGTCCGGAAGAGGGACAGCGGTGATGTTTCCATTACACGCTGAATGAGAGGAGCAATCTGTTGGTCAGACCATCGCCTGATGCACAGCAAGATGAACATCAGACTTGCATGCAAGCTCCAACCAGCTAGGCAGAAACCCCCTAGGAAGCTGAACATCCACCGCCTCCCAATCACCAAGAACGTGCTGCAGCAGCAAATCCAAGCAGCTCTCCAAGAAATTCCTGCATGGACGTATGTAGAAGAGGTTTGGAGCACCTTTAGAGATGCTGTGTACACAGCAGCAGCTGACACACCTCGGCTTTGTACAGAGGAGCCACAAAGACTGGTTTGACAAGAACGACTCTGGAATCTCCAATCTCCTGAACACACTGCATATTCGGCATCAGGATCACATTTCCGATAAAGACTGCCAGAGGAAGACGGACCAGTTGTTGCAAACCAAGCAACTCATACAGAAAAGGCTGCATGAGATAAAAAAACACCTGGTGGGAGACAAAGTCTGAAGAGCTTCAGTCCGCTGCTGATGCTCACAACATGAAGACCTTCCATGATGGTCTCCGAGCTGTGTATGGGCCAAGAGTTACAGGATCAACCCCTGTCCAAGCCTTGGACCAGACCACCCTCCTGACAGACAAGAAAGACATCCTTGCCTGCTTGGCAGAGCACTTCAACACCCTCCTAAACAGGGACTTGTCCGTATCCGACGAGGTAATTGCAGCCCTCCCAAAGCTACCAGTCAATGACTCACTAGCTGCCCCTCCCACCAAGGCCAAGACCCTGAAGGCCCTGAAGCTGACAATGTCAGGAAAAGCACCAGGAGTGGATGGAATCCAGGCTGACATCTACAAGTATGGAGGCGAGGTGCTAACAGACAAGCTCACCGCCATGTTCCAGTCTATCTCGGAGAGAGGGGAGGTCCCCCAGG
Source organism: Babylonia areolata (assembly GCF_041734735.1). Taxonomy (NCBI): domain Eukaryota; kingdom Metazoa; phylum Mollusca; class Gastropoda; order Neogastropoda; family Buccinidae; genus Babylonia; species Babylonia areolata. The sequence goes on along the minus strand of NC_134900.1, from coordinate 8,729,865 downwards.
ATTTCAAGGATGCTTCAATTGTCCACATGTCCAAACGGAAAGGAAACAAAACATCCTGTGATAACCACCGTGGAATCTCTCTCCTCTGCATTGCCGGCAAGATCTTCGCCCGCATCATACTGAACAGACTGGTTGACCATGTCTCCAACACAGTCATCCCTGAAGCACAGTGCGGCTTCCGCTTAGGCAGGGGAACATGTGATATGGCGTTTGCTGTACGCCAGATGCAAGAGAAGTGCCGTGAGCAGAACAAGGAGCTCCACATGGTCTTTGTAGACCTAAATAAGGCCTTCGACATGGTGAACCGCCGTGGTCTGTTGAAGATCCTCCTAAAGTTCGGCTGCCCAGAGAGCCTAATCCAGCTGACTGCGTCATTCCATGATGCAAGCAGACAAGAGTACAGGAAAATACTGACATGTCGGATCCATTCCCTGTGGTAAATGAAGTGAAGCAGGGCTGCGTCCTGGCACCCACACTGTTCTCCATTCTCTTCTCTGCCATGTTGATTGACGCTTTCCAAGACTGTGACCGGGGCATCTACATTCAGTTTCGCACAGATGGCAAACTTTTCAACTTGCAGAGACTCCACGCCAGATCCAGGGTGTTTGAGGCACTGTTGAGAGAGTTCCTCTTTGCTGATGACTATGCGCTTGCTGCACACACCCATGAGGACATGCAGTTCATTATGGACAGGTTCTCAACCTCCTGCAGGCGCTTTGGACTCATCATCAGCTTCAGCAAGACCAAGTCCATGTACCAACCGGCTAGCTCACAGAACGCCAGTGCCTCCCCCCTGCCTGCAATCAAGATCAGTGACACAAGAGATCAAGTCAGTCGATAAGTTTTGCTACCTGAGCAGCACCCTATGCACCAACGGAGCCCTTGATACAGAAGTGACACTGCGCATCGCCAAGGCCATCTCCACCTTTGACAGACTCAACAACAGGCTGTGGAACAACACAGGCATCAGGCTCCGCACCAAAATCAAAACCAACAGAGCTGTTGTGCTGACCACCTTGTCGTACTGCTGTGAAACATGGACAACGTATCGCCATCACATTCAACAACTTGAGCATTTTCACCAGAGATGCCTACAAAAGATCCTTGGCATAAAATGGCAAGACAGGGTCTCCAACCTCCAGGTTCTAAGGAGGAGCGGCCTGCCCAGCATCGAAAGCCTTCTGATCCAGTGCCAGCTACGCTGGACAGGACACATTGTCAGCATGACAGACAGCAGGATCCCAAAGATGCTACTGTATGGCCAGCTGACAGAAGGCCACCGCGAAATTGGCAGACCCTGCAAGCGCTTCATGGACACCTTGAAGACAAACCTCGAAGCCTGTGACATAGACATCGTTTCTTGGGAAACTGATGCCCTTGACCGCTCTCGCTGGAGGATGCTGTGCTCTAGTGGTATAAAGATGTTTGAAAACAAGAGAACACTGGCCATTAAGAAGCGTGAGCGAAGGAAGCAGGACTCAACTTCTGGAGACGTTTTCCCTTGCAACACCTGTGGGAAGTGCTGCGTATCCAGAATCGGCCTCTTCTCCCATATGAGAACACACACCGACAGATAAGCCTGACTGCCTACTCATCCGTCGGTCCATCAGCAAAACACACAGAAACTGGGCGCCATCTTCAGCTGCTGTCCCGTGGCTGCTCACGGGAAATAAGCACACTGCTTTGTGTGTTGTGTGTACTGTGTGCTGGGCATGTGTGCAGTGATATATCACCCCTCTCTCCCTCTGTCTGCAAATCTGTTTATAAGTCTGTCCGTCTGTCGCACCAGCATATTTTGTGTGTGTGTGTGTGTGTGTGTGGGGGGGGGTGTGTGGGTGGGTGGGTGTGTGGTTCTCCCAAAGAGAGAGAGAGACAGAGACAGAGAGAGGGAGAGAAAAAAACACAAACTAATTTTAGGTTCATGTGCATATAAGAGAGAAAGACAGATTTAATATTTGATATCTGATGAACAACAGAACAACTTTTAGAAAAAAATGGATATTCAACCACACGAAAATGAAAGGCTGAAGAGGATGGAACTGGGCTAGTACAACCTGATGATCTTACAATACAAACACTACTTGTTTTATGTACAGTCCGTATCAGTGTTCTTTTCACACAAGCTGACCACCGTATCCATTGAAATGCTATGAGATTATGACACTAAGAAAGGATTAAGTTTTAGACGTTACGGTCATAATCTCTCTGTCTTAAATACGCTGTGTGTGTGTGTGTGTGTGTGTGTGTGCGCGCGCGCACGTGCGCGCGTGCTGGTGCATGTGCCACAGACACTGTTAATCACCTATCAATGAAACAAAAGTGAGGAAATGCATAAAAACGGAAAAAGCATGGTTTGTGACAGAACGGTTTAAGGAAATATAATGCCTTATTCAGGATAAAACGAAGGTCAGTTGTAAAGTCATAAAACTAAGTATGTACATCTTGCATTATAGGCACTGATATCAATAAAATAAAATAAAAATCAGTAGACAGACAGACAGACAGATAGATTAGTAGACACATAGATAATAAACCAAAAGCTGTGATTCATACACACATAAAAAGGAGCAGCTTGAGAGAGACAACTGACGACAGAAGATTGAATTATAGGCTATGTATATTACGAAGAAAACCTGCAAGTAGAAAATGAGTGATGAACAATAAAATATACTCTTTTATGAAAAGTCTTTCTATTCGCCATTTGCAGTTAAGCAAAAATCTTGTTTGTACAGCCGAATACACAACAGCACACCGTGCCAGGGCCGGGGACAGCAGTCCAAGGTGGCTGAATGGCAACTTCCTGTCCGCCAGATTTTTCCTGTCAGTGGTGCTTCCCCACTCCCTCCAGATGTTTATATATCTCAGTGATGCACACACACACATACATACAAACACACCTAAAACACAGATACGCACACAACACACACAAGCAAACACACTCCCAAAACACTCACAACACCCACACCACCACACCTGTCCAAGAGAATCCATGATGAAGACCCCAAACAATGGAATCAGGATCTCAGCAACAGTGACACAGAATTTGCGGCGCTGCAGCAGCAAGTTCTTCCAAAGCAGCAGTCCCACCTGGGCCAGGAACCCCGGCCGGCCAGCTGACGCCTGTGCTGATGCTTCAGGCTTCTCCGCAGCGCCCTGCTCCATGTTGGACTGGCTTCTGGTGGTGTCCCCGAGCAGCTGTGTCAAGAGGGTTGGGGGGTTGGGAAGTTGTTCATTATTGAACAGTCAGGTGTACGCCCGTGAGTGAAAAACGCATCCAAATGTACATGTCTGTGTTTGTGAATACCATGTGTGTGTGTGGATGGGTGTGGGTGTGTACCTGCCTGCACACGTACTGACAACACAGATTTGTTTTTTCAGAATGAGAGGAATAAATGTAAATTAGGAATCCAAGCTGGACAGTCAACACCTATGGTGACACTCTGCAATTATTGTCATCAGTATGGGGCTTAGAAGGTGGTGTACTGTGTATGTTAAATCAGAAGAAGCACTACTGAACACCACCAAAATGACTCGGCAACAATGCTGAGTCTCATCTAGTGTGAGGCCAAATTGTGGCCTGACACAGGCAGTTCCCTGTGGACTGCCAACACTGAGACTGGACTAACCAGGGTATAGATGAGTATGAGGGACTTGGAATGCAGAAGTAATGCTACTGAAACAATGCAGGTGATGGCACAGTGAAAAAAAAGTCTGTCCTTCATGTTCAAATGAGGACTTGTTACATCAAAAAAAAATTACATATATGAAACAATTTGCATACGCCTTTGTGCATTGAGATGTCAAAAAAAAATTTTTAAGTATCAGGATCAGAAGGAAATTTTATGTTCCCAAAAGGATATCCACAAAGATTTTAGATCCAAATCTTTGTTTCACTTCTTTCTCTCTTCTCTTTGTTCTGGGTTTAATTAAAGGTGTGTTGTGGTTTTTCTCTTACACTTTGTAAAATCTTCACTGGTTGAAGGACGATTTCCTACTCTCGTTTTCTGCTACCATCCAGTTGTCAATTCATATATTGTAGTGCACCATGTTCACAAAGTAACTCCTTTCACATGTGGCTGAAATAAATATCGAATTTGGGAATTACTTTCAATGATGGCACTGCCGTGCAATGTTGTGTGTAAGGAAATGACATAACTTAGTAGCGATGCAATAGCTTGATGCCAGCTTGAAAGAATAAATTTCACAATGATGTTTTTATTAAAAACCTTCATTAAATTGCATTCAAGAATATATTTGTCAAGTTCAGTTTACCTTAGATCTTGACCTGTGTGAACGCAACAACCACTGGTTTTCTTTATCTTTAAAACAAATGAGATCATACAAAACAACACTTGCTTTTTGACTCACTTGTGTAAACAAAGTGAGTCTATGTTTTAACCCGGTGTTTGGTTGTCTGTGTGTGTGTGTGTGTGTGTGTCCGTGGTAAAATTTAACATTGCCATTTTCTCTGCAAATACTTTGTCAGTTGACACCAAATTTGGCATAAAAATTGGAAAAATTCAGTTCTTTCAGTCATCTTGTTTAAAACAACATTGCACCTCTGGAATGGGCACAAAAAATATTAAAAAAAAGAAGCCAAATTATATGCAAACTGAATTTACTGTTATATTTATATTTTTTATTCTCTAAATTTGGCACTTTGATCTGATATTCTGACACAACAACAAGAGCAGTCATTTTTATCATTTTTTGTTCAAACAGGAACTTCTTTTGCTAAGCATGGAAGTTATATTTATTTTGCATGTCTTTGGTGCAGATTGTAAAAAAGGGAAATTAATCTAATTAATGCTAGGGGGCTTAATTTGCTTTAAACTGATCTTTCTCATTTTAAACATTATATTTTGAAATTATACTCAATACATAAAAGCTTGTGTGTTTTACTCTCAGTGTACAGGGCTTTCACTATGTTCATTCGCCCAAGTGGTCTTTTTCAGAAAATACTAAAATCAATTGGACGAGTGGACTTTATAAATCTACTGGCTGAGCCCTGAAGGTCATGGGCAAAAATCAGTTGAGTACACATATTTATGCATATTCAATGCGCGTGCTCATATTCTTCGCGAATGACGCCATTTTGTTGCAAGTTGTTGACCTGCCCGTTCAATCCTATATTCAATCGACAATACACGATAACATGTGATGGAAAATTGGAGAAAGAGACCGTTAAATATTTATTCAGAGAAAGATTTGTGAACGCCTCATCACTTACTGGATTATACCCCAAACTGCCCTAAAAATATTCACAGAATCAGTGGGTATTCAGTTAAAAATAATAAACCATGAGCGTTAATACCCTTGAATTGAAACGTAAAAATTTCCAGTCTTGACTTTTCTCAAAATGAAGTCCTTTTCACTTCATATGACGTTTAGAAGTACTTGTATTTTGCTCTACATGTTATTAGTTTAACAAAATACTCAATTTTCAAATCAACTTTAAAACTATAAAACTAGAATGAACATAAAAGAGAAATTGAATTGACCATGTCAACAGGGTGTAACTAAACTTGTACATCTATCTAGATCCAGAGAAAACGGCTAAATGTTGCAGTGTGATTGCCGCGATAGCCACGTCTCCTTTACCGCGGACTTAAAAAAGAATTTCTAATTGCCCTTAAAGATTTTTTGAATGCCCAAGATACACCAGAATAATATGATTTAAACAGTGTTCTCACTGCAAATACCACAATCGATTTATTGCCCTTTAAAAAGGCATGTTTAAATATTATTTTTTTGAACGTCAGTTAAGGAGCCTCGATAGTGTATTGGGTAAGACAGTTTCTTCTCACTCGATCACGCGGAGTTCGAATCTGCCCTTCGGTCTTTTTTCTTTATCTTTTAACCTGAAGCTCTGTAATAACAAATATAGAAAACATTTTAACGATTAGATTTTTTTTTTTTTTTTTTTTTTTTTTTTTTTTTTTTTTTTAGTGTATCATAAGTGAGTCTTGAAGGCCTTGCCTCTCTTGTTTAATAAGCGTTTTGCAAAAGCCCCATCTATTAGAAATATATGTAGGAAACTGTATCTTCTGGGTGCAAAACCAAGGATACACACTTCCTGTTGTGACTGAAAAGAATATTAAACATTGTTTATACTACCATTTTGACATTGTTAAAAACCAAAGGCCTGCACATTAAACACTACACCACATTGCTGTTATAAAAATAAACAAATAAAGCATGCAGAAACGTGCTATCAGGCTGTGAGAGCTGACCCAAGGTATGTGTGAAAAATTGTACAGGCCTATGTGACAATATTTTTTTTAATTAAAAAAGCGTATGCGCTCACTTGCACACACACACACACACACACACACACGTGTAACAATCTGCAGTCTCACAGGCACCACTGAAGGGCACCAATACTGCAGTTTACGTCAGATGAATGCACAAACGTCAGATTAAATGATGCATGCCACAAAGATACCCATTCGCGGTCCCAGCCAGGGTGCAGTCTGTTACATACACAAGCTGAAAGTTGAGTGTGGCTGAAAGACGCTGGTATCATGTACGGCACCGAAACAGCACTAGCACAATACAGACTGTTTCAGACATGAAACTCAGATACATTAATTCATATAAACAAAACGGCACAGCTGTTATCAGACGTTTTTCTGTTGGCAGCAAACCACTCAGTCAAAGCTAACTGCAGATCAACAGCGGTTATTTTTCAGTGCCAATTCTTTTGTTGATGGAACATCTGAAATGGAAACACACACACACACACACACACACACACACAGGGGAACACTTGAGCAAACATACCGTGCTCCCCCTCCTCCAAACCCCTCCGCACCCCAACACACACATTTGCCGCAGAAAAATTTGAGAGCTCTGGGGTATGTTCTCATATAAGTAAATTGAGAAATGACTAGTCAAACTTTTTACTGATGGCTCTGTTCTGGAAGATGGAAAAGGAGGAGAGGCTTTTGTAACAGGGGAATTGAACCATGAAAAAATGTCAGTATCACATGAGTAAACACTTCATTTCCATCTATACTGCTGAATTACTGAGTTGCCATGACAAACTGTGATAAATGAACGAATAAATTAATTAATGAACAAATACATGAAATAAGTGAATGAACGAATAAAGTGTTATAGTGTGTCAGGCGCCTATGGTGGAAGCATGGGATTTTCTCAGACACACTGCGCACTGATGGACCCCTCCTTCCTACCTCCCTACTCTTCTCCCCCCACCCCCCTTTCATGGCATCTATCCCCACCAACACCCCTCCCCATACCCTCTCTCCCTTTCCCCCCTTCCCTTGGCCAAGTACAGAGGGAGCAAGTTATCAAGAAATACTAAGTAAAGATGGTATCTCCTCTGACCATTCTCTTCCTATACACTCCCCTGCCCTTTTCCCTTCCACTCCCATCACCCTCAACCCCGTCCCCCCCTCCCCCCCCCCCCCAACCCCCCTCCTTACCCCCCCATGTCGATCTCTGGCAGGATGGCATCTGCCTCAATGGTCACCACATGGTGTGGTGTGTTTATCATGAGCTGTTTAGAACAGAATCAGGGCTGGGCGATCTTTCCTCCTCCTTCCCTTCCTCTTTTCATCACCCCCCCCTCCCCTCCCCTCCTCCTTGACAATGCTGGGTTCTGTGAGAAAAGTGTTGAATGTGCAAGTCTAGCATGGTTGGTCCCGGATTGGTCTGTTAACTTCAGCCAATTGGAAACGTTCTGGGTTGGAAGATAGTTTGCATGCGGTGCCAGCTTGTGAAGAGGATAAAATGAATAGGCAAGTGGGGTTTCTTTCTTTTCCTTCCTTGAAGCAGGCCAGGAGAGCCAGACGGTCAAGACAGTACCATGGGGGCTGTGAGTGTCAAACTAGCATCTATTTTTCAGACTTAGTTGAATGCTTGATTTATGTTATACTTGGATTCTGTAACTAACACACTGGCTCAGTGGGATTGTGTTCTGCTACATGAATATAAAGTGAACCCTGAAACGTTGGGGCTGTGAGTAATGCTTGTACTGGTAATTTGGTTTGTTGGCAATTTACTTTCTGGTTTTTGGAAACAGTTTGGAGTTTGTCGAATTGTAATGTTGTATCACAAGAACATTATGACACTTTTGGCTGATGTGGTATTGCACAGTTAATGTAACTGGAATGTGTTGATGCAGATACCATGACTTGTGAGAGAGCATAGCCCGCATGTGTATGGCTTAATTGTATTTGAGGCTGGTGACTGAGGGAAAAGTGGTTAAAATACACAATGTAGCCAATACATGACTAAATGGAGTACTGGTTTAGGGTATTTGGGTATCCCCCCCCCCTCCCCCCCCCCTTTCCTGTTTCCTACAGGTTGATATTATGGTATGATGCTTGGACATCATGTTTGGGTTTACAGGTTGTGCATCTTGGCTTACATAAATGATAATGTTCAGTAACATGTCAGTGGTGTGTCAATTGTTGTGTCAATTGTGTGTCAATGTAAGCATTTAGACACAAAGAAACACAGAGATTATGTGTGGGTTGCATCTGTGTAGAATGTTTTGGTTGTAACAGTTGGAATTATTTTGAGGCATGACATACCTATTTTGTATGTTAGGTGGTGATGGTTATATTCAAGGTGAACAAATCTACAGGCTAACTGTATGTTCATGCTTTTCCATGTGTGTGCACATGGGTGATAATGCAACATGGGGACATGTGTGACTTGGTAGTTGTGATTACCATGTGCTGTAGTCATGTGTTATATGCCAGTGGGGTAACACATAGCTGTATGTGTTCAATAAGATTTGAGACCACTGACAGGCAGTCCTATGTTGGTGCACACAGGTTGCTATATATTTACCAAATTACTTGGTAACTATATGATTCCCATGTAAACATTTTACCAATGAGATACTTTGCAGATACAAAGTACAGATTTGTTCAGTCTTAATGGAAACAGCTATTACTGTATGATGATTTAACTGGAGTTAAACACTGGGAGTTTGTAATTGTCTGCCACATACTTGGTACGACAGCTATTATTCTATGGTGGTTTGACAGGAGTTAAATACTGGGAGTTAGTATTTGTTAGTCATATATTTGGTGCACATTAACTTATATGTCACTGATTGTTGATGGTAAGCTATATGAAGCTTGTTTTACATTCTTACATAGATCTCTTTGAGAAGAGAGTGTACGGCTAGACATTGAGTGTCAGAATGGAGAAAGGTTATCTGTGGAATTGTTTACTTGTCCAGACAACATAATGATGTTTCTGTTACATCAGTGCGATTATGTCTAGCATATGTTTTGGTATTGATTTAACCTGGGTTTTAATATTGTGTGTGTTCCAGGTGTGCTGTTAAGTTAGAGAAATAAACACCTCAATTCATCTTTCTAAAAGACCCTGCTGTGGTACGAGGAGAGAGTGGATTGTGCACCTATCCTCTGCCTGTTATCCTACTCTACCTCTTCACCTTCTTACACCTACCCCCTAGTCAACCCCTATCCCCACCACTACTCTACCCCCCTTTTAACAAAAGAAACAAATATTCATGAATAAATAAATATATAGTCTTCATAACTATAAAGTGGAACATGAGGTGAGTCCGTATACTGACTATAAATAGTAAACAATGACCATTTGTAAAACAATTATTAATTATTTTTTTTAATAGAATAAAGAAACGAATGAATGAATGTATGAATGAACACATAACTAAATGAACGAATAACAATTAAAGTAAATAAACAAATAAACGAATAAACAAGTAAGAAAATCTCTGGATCTTCTAAATGACGATCGATAGGCAAATTAATTCTATTTTGCAATGATTCAAAGAGATAAGTGTTGTGCTCTTAGATCACGAAATCAAAAACTGAAGAGAAAATAATGCCTCTCCATTCTGTTGACGAAGCACTGGCGGACGGGTGAAGTCCTATTTTAACGTCCTAAATTCAGTGACCTGTTTCAACGGCAATTTTTGTGCAGGGGTGAAACGATATTGCTTTTACTGCCGGTGTAAGTCTTGTGGTTTTCGCCTGACTCGATTTTGAACGGAATGAATTTAGATTCGGATTCAGTTACTACATTTCACTATGTTTTAGTTTCAGTTTCTCGCGGAGGCGTCACTACACTGTGGCCGGATGTAGCGTTTTTGGATTTGATTCGCCCGCCGGGACAAATCCATAATAGCCTACGCTACACGCGGACACATTTGCTAGTCGGCCCGGGGTTTGACCGATTGCATGCATAGCCTATAACTTGATGTATCTGTGTACCTATCAGAGTGGATTTGTTCCACAGAATTTTGCCAGAGGACTACACTCTGGTTGCCACGGCGTGGGTTCTCAGTTATTGGGAGAAAGGGCGAGAGTGGATTCGAACCCAGACCCTCACTGACTCTGTACTGACAAATAAGCATCTTAACGATTCTGCCACCTCCCTCCTTATATACAGACAAAAAGGCACAGATTGCCCCATGGAACGAAACGACATGCTAGTATTGGTGCCGTGACGGTGTGGTTTCGTGTTGGGATTCAACATGTCAGTTTCCAGTTCGCGGGATTCGTACCGTGTCGGGCACAGTTTCGGTGCTGTTGAATTCCAGCTTTACAAGAGTTATTGAGTTTCAAAGAGCATGCTGCATAGCTGACATCTAAAGCAAACAGAATGGCTGGACTTATAAGGCGATCGTTTGATTTTCTGACTGAGACAACTTTTGTTCAGCTGTACAAGAGCCTCGTCCGACCACTGTTGGAATATGGCCACTGTGTCTAGCAACAGTTTCATAAAACGCTATGCAGTGATATCGAGGATGTCCACAGGCGAGCAACAAAACTCCTGGGCTCACTGAACTTGAAGAGAAGCCTTACACCCAGAGACTGAGACTACTGGGGCTGCCAAGTCTGGAACACCGGAGGCTGCGAAGGGACATGATAGAAGTATTTAAATACCTCCATGGACATTATGAAGTACACGGAGGCCAGTGTTCCAGTCGTCACTCAGTGGAAACCTCAGAGGCAACACTTTAAAGCTCCAGAAACAACGCTTTCGCCTTGATGTCAGGGTTGGGAGAACTATTTCTCTAATAGAGTGGTGACACAGTGGAACAGTCTCCCAGACTCCCTGGTCCTGGCGCCGTCAGTCAACGCGGCAAGAGCCGCCTGGACAAACACTGGAGGGGCCTACCTGGTCTGTACAACCCATCTTGTCAGAGCAACTGATTTTGGTCTTGCCGCGCTCGCCACGCATGCAACCAATTCAGTGACAGGGTTTTTTTTGTTTGTTTTTTTTGGAACACGAACAGGCCTCGGGAGAGGCCTAAACCGTCGTCAAGTCAAGTCAATCAAGTCAAGACTATGCCGCGAGCCATATTTGGTTTACAGTAAAGCCTTAAGAACTAATAGCGCCGGAGTGACTGAATAGGTCGGGATTTGATAACTTTACCATATTCGTACCTCAGTTTGGCTGCTTCAATGAAAGGAGTGTGAAGCGCCGCGTTACCACGGCAGGGCCTCAACTCGCCAGTGCTGCAGATTGGCGAACGTTTCAATGACGCGCCCAATTACGTACTTTAGTCGTGATGCAATAATTTGATGTCAGTTCGAGAGCCTGAAATAACTTTTCTGTTTTTATTTAAAGTAACACATGTTCACTGAGGTCATGTTGTCATCTCTTACGATTTCTATTTAGTTCGTTGTATTTTTCATAACTATTTTCATCTAATTTTCCCATTGCATTCTGTTGTCATGCAGTTAGTTGTTTATGTCTCAACGAAAGGAATCTGATGCATATGGGTGGAAAAAAGAAAAAAAAATAAATAAACGAACTGAGCATGCCCTTTCATATCAGTCATGGCTTATGACCTTTTGTTGGTTTGGGTTTCCCGTTTGCCATCAGCTAGTATTAGAGATGCAGCTCTGCACCAACCCAGACTGCAAATGCAAGTGGCCCACCAATAGCGAAAACAAGAGTCGGTAACGATTATATCAAATTTTGTTCTAAAAAAAAAAGTGGGCTACATGGATACGAGGCAATGTATATTATAGCGAAATATTCAATTACATTGCAAGTCAAATAAACATGCTGAATCTTTCATCAACTTGAAAAACAAATACCATTATTATTATTAAGACACTGAAAATCATTTGCAAGATGGAAATTAACGAATCTCACCGTCTTACCTTTAGTATCATTACTTTTACATTGGAAACTTTATTCATTTTTGAAGCCCAATGTCTAATACTGCATTCCTAAAGTGATTTGGCAGAACTCAGGCCTGGTTGTCGTCTGCGGACGGCCTAAAGGGCACAAACCCACATTCACCAAACGTATACTGTCCCTTTTAAGTCAGTTTTGATCGTTTAATGTAGCAGCCTGTATAAAGAATGTGTCTCATTTTTCAACTTGAACTTTCTCTGTTTCTCGACTCGCTTTATTCTTTTTAACTTCTCAAATGCTTCTTATCACGTTGGGAGTTCTCGCAATTTGATATATTCAGACAGAAAAAATCAAATGATACTTTGTTTAGATATGAGTTAATTGTTGGTTGTTCAACTTTGTGTGTGTGTGTGTGTGTTTTAATCAAAATCATTGGGAAAGAGAGAGACAAGAAAAATGAGACAAAGAGCCATTGTTCGAGGAACACATTTTTCTCTTACTGTATCTTCTGAATTTGTTATCTGTGACGGGGTGGTAAGGTGGTGTTAGAGAAGGTGAAGACAGGTAGAAGGTGTTAGCAGAAGAGAGCTGCAGCCAGGCAAGGTAGACTCGGGAAGGCAGTACGCTGGTTTTCTTCTTTTATTCTTCCGTTCTTCCAGGCCAGGAGAGTTCTCTATTTGTCTGGCACTCGCTCACTCCTTATATTCTGTTCCGTCGAACCGCAAAGCCAGCGCCGCGAAGCGATTCACGAAACCGGCCCTCCGCGAGCCTTGAGGGGCGAAGCTTGTGTTTGTTTGACCAAATTTAGCGGCTTCTAACTTTCGGCTCGGGGAACTAACATAGACATACTATATATCACACAAAACTATAAGAGACGAGCATTTTCTTAAGCTAAACCATTTTCTACAAAAATAATGTAGTTAAAAACTGTAAACAAAAAGAGTCACTGAATGAACGAGCTTTTAACGAGTTCATGTATCATTTTTGTACACTACAACAATTAATACGTCGCGATATGTAATATAATTGCAACAATTAAGTGACTGAACATCATGAATTTCCAACTATATAAAAATCATCTATAGAATCAGCTTCTAGAGTAAAGGTTTTTTTATGTAAAAATTCAAGAGAAAACTCAGCGGACAGCTCCCGTGTCGGCACCGCTTGGCGGTGTTTTTGGCACTTGTGATCGACAATGAAATACTTCGTTTAAACCAACAACAACACAGTTATACATGTATGATACGAATCAGATTGATAACAGAAATGCAAACATCTGCAAGACAAGCTATAAAAATGTCTAGGTATTGTAAAAACATATTTTGCTCAAATCGGCACTGACGAATTCCAATGGCTTGAAGAAGAGATAGTTTTGTGGCGCCGAAATGCCGTCAGACATTTTGTACCATCGCATGCCTATAACTTAGGTGTACACGGAAAGCAGTGCACGAGAAGAAGCTTAATCATTTACATTTTAATGCACAATCTAAATTCCACGGCAACTATATCGATTTATAGAAAAGAAGGTATTTTGTATGCTTCAACTGAGTGGATTTCGAAGATCGCGCCAAAACTCATTCACATAAATATTAGATCTAGTTTAAAAAAGTTATAGGCTTTCTGGCCAAATGATATCATTACATTTGAGAAGTAAGATCGTTCTGAAGTCCCATAACATAAAACTATAATCTCATCTATAAGGAAGTGTTTATAATTTAACAAATTGATGAAAATCATCATTCGGTTCCCTGTAAAGGGAGATAACTTGTGACCGATTTACAACTTCGTAACCTTTGGTGAGTCACAAAAGTCGTCTACTAAGCTGGCCAAACGAAGATTGTAGCCAACCCGGCAACATATCTTTTTGCTAAAAGGTATATCATTACATTTATTGAAGTATTTGCTGAGTATTTGAGTGATCTAGACCAGATGCATAATCTTCTGCAAGAGGATTTTTTGTTTGTTATTTTGTGACACTTGTAGTATTTCATTGTTGTGCTTCCATTTTGTCATTTGTTGACACTTTCCTTTGCTGTCTTTTGGTGGTGGAGAGTGAAACTGTGTGTTCTTCATAGGCATCAAGCGCAACCTTTATTCAGAACATCTTGAAGTAATGCATCAAAGTTATTCATTAGATGTTATTCACTAAAACATTATTCACTATTCAATGGACTTGCTCCTTGTATCAAGATCTGTGTGTCTTTTTGATCCGCTCACATTTGATGATTTTTTTTCTTTTTCTCTTTGTGTTTGACAAATCTGTTTGATATTCACTGTTGAACAGTGAAAGTACTGTAGCTTTTACTTCTGTGTGGATGCTGAATGTAACATATTTGATTTGTCTGTGATGCTATTAAATTATGTATCTGGAATAATGCTGCTGAATTCAAGAACTTATCATAATGTGTGAATGAAAAGTGTGAAAGGTAACCATGTGAAAAAGAGTGGTTTTATCATTCTGCTGCCTTGTCTCTGATGACCATTGGCTTTTCTTTTCCACACAAAGTGAATGTGAGTTTGCACGCATCTGCATGCATGTGTGTTTGTGTGTCAGTATTTGCAATCCAAGTGCATATATGTGTTTGAAAAAGTACTTGTGTGTGCATGTATGTGTATGTTTGTGTGTCTGTATGTATGTATCAGTGTTAGTGTGCGCATACACACAACATACGGCTCTTCCATGACAACATGATTGGACAAGTTCTTTCCAATGGTGACTACACAAACTCCTTCAACACTCAAACGGAGTGTCCTTGCCCTCATGATTTTCATCTTGTTCTTCATGCAGGTCCTACTCCATGCTGTGAAAGATCTGCACTTGGGCGTATACATCAAATACTGCCTGGATGGATCTGTGTTCGACCATTGTCGTCTCACCGCTGAAACCAAGACCTTGGAGAAACTCATCCTTAAAGCCCTCTTTGCAGATGACTGTGCCCTTATGGCACACAAGGAGAATCACCTGCAGGTCATTGTCCACCACTTTGCAGAAGCATCCAATCTGTTTGGACTGACAATCAGTCTTGGAAAAATGGAGGTCCTGGTCCAAGCTGCCCCAAACACAGCCAGCCCCAGCCAGCCATTACCATTGATGGAGTCAACTGAAGTGTGTGGAGAGCTTCAAGTATCTGGGCAGCACTATTTCTGCAGATGGATCACTGGATAAAGAGATCATGTCCAGGATACAGGAAGCTAGCCAGGCCCTTGGAAGATTGAAAGTGAAGGTTCTCAGCAGAAAAACATAAGACAGTCTACAAAGATAAAGATCTACAAAGCCGTAGTCCTTTCTTCACTACTGTATGGATGTGAAAAGTAGACCCTCTATCAACAGCACATCAAGCAGCTAGAACAGTTCCACATGAGATCGCTGCACATGGTCATGGGCATCCACTGGCAGGACAAAGTCACAAACCAAGAGGTGTTGAACAAAGCTGATTTCACAAGCATTAACCTTCGCTGGCTGTCGCTTTTGACTACACATGGAAGCTCATGTGGGTCGTCTATGACCCATACCTTCAAAGAGACAAAAACCTGTATATTCCTCCAAAGCTTGTGTGGGTCGTGCACGACACATACTTTGTAAAGAGACGAAAACCTGTATATTCCTCCAAAGCTTATAACAAAATATAGAAAAGGAAAACATATCCTAACAACTGATTACACACACATGCGCTCACACACGCACACACACACTCACACAAACACATACACTCAGAAGAAACACATGCTCACACATTCACACACACGCACATACACACACACACACACATTCACACACACTCACACACAACTGATCACACACACACAAATGCATAACACCACATGCACATACATACAAACCCTACTTATGCACACAGAGATAGATAGAGAGATGAGACAGAGAGAGACAGACAGACAGCGAGACAGAGAAAGAGACAGACAGCAAGACAGAGAGAGAGCAAGAGAGAGAGATGACTCATAGCATCCTATACATGCACAATCAAAGATATTCAGTCACACAGGTACATGCTGTTAGAGAAAGAGATAGAAGGGGGTTATAGCTGAAGACAGGCGAAAGGGACGGGGCGAGGAGGGGCAGGTGGGTAGTGGGAGAGTAGTATGGTAGTGAGGCTATTGAAAGTTAAACTTCTTTATTTTCCTTCACTAATTGCAAATTAAACCTTCTTCTTCTTCTTCTTCTGCGTTCACTCGTATGCACACGAGTGGGCTTTTACGTGTATGACCGTTCTTTACCCCGCCATGTAGGCAGCCATACTCCGTTTTCGGGGGTGTGCATGCTGGGTATGTTCTTGTTTCCATAACCCACCGAACGCTGACATGGAT
Source organism: Babylonia areolata (assembly GCF_041734735.1). NCBI lineage: Eukaryota > Metazoa > Mollusca > Gastropoda > Neogastropoda > Buccinidae > Babylonia > Babylonia areolata. The sequence goes on along the minus strand of NC_134900.1, from coordinate 8,713,416 downwards.
TACAGGATCTTTAACGTGCGTATTTGATCTTCTGCTTGCATATACACACGAAGGGGGTTCAGGCACTAGCAGGTCTGCACATATGTTGACCTGGGAGATCGTAAAAATCTCCACCCTTTACCCACCAGGCGCCGCCACCATGATTCGAACCCGGGACCCTCAGATTGACAGTCCAATGCTTTAACCACTCGGCTATTGTGCCCGTCATTAAACCTTCTGAAATCACTATTAAAAAGGTATGGGTCGTACATGACCCACATGAGCTTTCGAAGGGTGACCACGTTTTTTCATCTTTAAAAAGCATGGGTCATACACAACCCACACCAGTGTCCGTGTGTACTTAAAACGCCACCTTTAATTACTCATTAACTAATTTATGAATTTTTTTTTCATTTTTTGGCAAAAGTTGGCCTTTTAGGTGTAGGAAGCATTTCTGAAATTTCGTAGAAAAATATTAAGAATTGGCTGAGATATTTGTGTTTTTGTACCCTTCTGGGTCGTGTGCGACCCACGATAGCCAGCGAAGGTTAAGTCATTGTTGCTGAAGGTTCAGCTGAACTGGTCATGTCATCAGAATGGACGACAGCCGCATCCCCTAACAACTAATGTATGGTGAGCTCAAGGAGGGCTCACGCAGAGAGGGAAGGCCCAAACTGAGGCACAAAGACACCCTGAAGAGCAACCTCAGATGGTGTGACATCCAGCCATGCAAAGCTGGAAGCCTCTGCTGTGGACAGATCATCATGGAGGTCTCTCACCTCCAAAGCAACAGCTGCCTTTGAAGTGGACAGACAACTGCGTCTCGCCACTGCAAGGAACAGATGACATAGGACCTCATCCTCCTCAGTCCAAAATTCAGACCATCGCAGCAATATCTGTGGGCACCTGTGTGCTTCCAGCTTTGGGCTGTGGAGTCACATGCACTGTCATTGCTGAGTTCACAGACCTTGTCATCGTCGGCTCCCAATGTACTACCAAGAAAGAAGAAGAAGAAGATTTGTTATCCAAGTGCATATATGTTTTTGAAGAAGTACCAGTGTGTCCATGTATGTGTATGTTTGTGTGTCTGTATATATGTATCAGAGTGTTAGTGTGTGCATACACACAATATCACAAAAGTACACTCTCTTCTCCCAAGCAGATCAAACACAAACACAAACCACGCACACTTTCGGTTTTAAGAATTAATAAAACTTTTATTTTCTTTAAAATATCAATATCTTTCACTACCAAAAAAAAAAGTTTCTTGACTCTGCAAAACACAAGGAAAAAAATATCACCATATCTGTTGTCATAATTACCACCAGATATAATCACCTCCAACTCTTCATCCTGCTCAAAATCAAAGAATGAAAGTGACAAAATAATGTTCAATGAAATATTTTGACTTGGTAGAAAATGAGTTTTTTACAATGTTAACATGGAAAACAGAGCTACGAGAAAAAAAAGTGGTAACTCACAAACATGTAATTTCCAAGATAAAAATCCCGAATCAAAACAGAATAGCATGTCAATGTATGTGCAAACAAGCTATCATGTCATCTAATGTGTAAAAGAAACAAAACACAGACAGTATAAAGCAAGTCTAAAAGAACACTTTGTCATTTTAAATTCTATTAATGAAATTAGAGCTTAAGAAGATCACCAAAATGGAGAACCCTGGTACACTTTTGTAGATAACATCATCAAAAAGAAAAATTTTCATACGATGGTAGGAAAGCTATCTGGAAATGTTCTAATCCTTCACACACACACACACATGGACATACACACACACACTACACACATGTATACGATCATGCACATATGGATCATACAAAATTGTTCATGTTAACTTGATTTGAAGTCTTTGTTCTTGTGCACATTTCTCAAAAAGAGGAAAAAATCTGTTTGAAAACAAATTTTTGGTCTGCTAACTAGATACACCCTCTAAAAGGAGTCAAATCGTATTAGCATACACAACATCACAAACACCAGAATTATATGCATACTATTTATTTATTTATTTATTATTATTATTATTTTATTATTATTATTACTACTACTACCTTTTTTATATTATAATTATTATTTATTTATGTAAGCTTATCTATTATTTATTCACCTTTTTCTTTTTTTCTCAAGGCCTGACTAGGCGCGTTGGGTTACGCTGCTGGTCAGGCATCTGCTTGGCAGATGTGGTATAGCGTATATGGATTTGTCCGAACGCAGTGACGCCTCCTTGAGGTACTGAAACTGAAACTGAAACTGGCAAGAGACAAACTATATATATCATCAATCAAAACATGAGCAAAAATGTGTTTTTTTTCTACAAACTAAAATCATCCAGTTCTCCAAACACATAAAGATTACACAAACATTTAATAATCCATATATGACACATCATATGAATATCTAACTCACTACACAACTAAAAAATATTACATTTAATTACATTTGGGTTGTGGAGTCACGTGCACTGTCATCGCCACAATATTTACATTTACGATCAAGACTGAACTACGGTCAAGAAATCTTCTTTTCTGCCCTGCTGACGTATCTAAAGAAGCTGCGTATAATTGACAGTAAAGCTGTGAAACTGACTTTAGGAGTACCTGTGCATACTAAGACCTCAGAAGCCTATAAGGTTGCGGGTATTCTACCACTAGATGAAATCAGAAAATTAAGTTCTGCTAAATACATTGTGAGATGTACAGCAGTGGATGATTTTGAGGAATTAAATATTAGATCTGATATTGATTTTCCAAAAAATGCACAAAATAATTCAAACCTACAAACCATTTGCACATGTGTCAGATATTTTAAATTTTTTGTGTTGATTCTCAATCTGTTTTAAAAAGTTTGCTCTTTTTTGAGAATAATCAAAGAGAAAATTTATTGTTCGAAATTAAGTATTTATTGCACTCCCTATTTGTTAAGGGTACAAATGTTGATTTTTGTTGGATACCATCCCATACTGGATTCCTTTATAACGACCAAGCAGACAGGGCAGCAAAAAGGGGAGCAAAGAATCATACAGATAGTATAAAAGTATATTGCCCATTGTCAAACAAGGAAATAAGCAATATACTAGAAAGAGACTTGAATTCAAGTCTAAAACCTCGTCACTTGACTCTCTCAGACTTTGGTCCGATTCGCAGACCAATTCTGAGTTTAGCTCTCAGACTATTATCAAATTCATTATGGAGTATTGATCTAATGTCAAGTGCATAGTTTCAGTTTCAGTAGCTCAAGGAGGCGTCACTGCAAGTGTATAATTATGCTTCAGTAACCCGACAATAAAGCATGTAATTTTTGACTGCAGCTTGATGAAGCTTTATGTACACGAAAGTGTGTCTTCACAAGTGACTGAGAACGTTGATGTTTTTAAATTTTTGCATTCATTATCAGTTGTTTCGCTGGTCAGTTTAACGACTTCTCTTTTACAAAGTCCTTTAAGTAATTTCCTGTAATTGTATTTAGATTTTTTTTTTTTCAAATTTCACCCTCATTTGCCCAGTTTCCCCCAACCATCCATTCATTTACATCTCCCACCCCTTCTAACCGATAATACTCAAATGTAGTCATAAATACTTTAACAAAATGTCTTCAATCACCGATATGTGTGACGGGACATTAAGCAAAATTCCTCCCTCAAAAATATTAAACTTTCCATACTCACACAAATCTCTAATTATCTGCATATTACACCTCACACAAAAATCACAATGCATATCTTATTTTTTGAAATCTCACACTAGCAGAGAGCTCTCTGAATATCAGTTTGATTGTTTTTTTAAATCACACAAAGTTTAAGTGGAAAAAAAAGTACAGACAATGAATGAAGTCGGTAACAAAGGAATGCTTGAAAAGATTAGCAATAAAGAACACACCTGGTCATATCTGCATAGAAATTACACAAGGTCACACATGCATGCACACACTATTCTCACTCAGTTTGGGGTCCAAGAGCACTGGTATTATCAGTGAAGGGCTCCTTACCAGTTGTTATGGTTTCTTGGATGTTTGATTTTTATCAGTGATAACTGAACACAATGAAATGGTGCAGTGTGTATGTACACTATGTGTGTGTGTGTCTGTGCACATGTGTGAGCGCCTGTGTATGTGACTGTGTGTGTGTGTTCGAATGCGTGTGTGCATGTATGTACATGTCTGTGTGCCTGTGTATACAAGTGTACTTGTGTATGTGTATGTGTACAATAAATGTGGCACAATACTGGAAGGGAAAGGGGCACTGTATGAGGCCACCATGAATGCAGGGTATCAAGAGCCATGGACTTTGAGACACTGTTTCTGTATGTCATGATCACCCATATCATCTGTATCACAGGGTTGTACTGAGCTTTTTGAATAAAAGTTCCCACATCAACCTGGCGTAAGAGAAAGACATTTGACATTTGAGCATCGTTTTTGAACAGAGAATGCATAAAAACGTTTCCAATCTCCTAGTGCGATACTAACATGAAATAAAATGAGGTAAGGACACATTTGCATATCCTCATAGCATTGCTAAGTGTCAATTTTTGAACAGAGAATGCATAAAAACGTTTCCAATCTCCTAGTGCGATACTAACATGAAATAAAATGAGGTAAGGACACATTTGCATATCCTCATAGCATTGCTAAGTGTCAACAGCAAAGCAGAGATTCAACAATGCAGCAAAAAATAAATGAATTCAAGTTCATGGTGCACACAACACTTTCAATGTACAGTGAAAACTGATCATCATGATCATATCATAAATCTTATTGTTGATGATGTTTTGTTGTTCTGATCATCAATATCACAGCTGATATTCACATGTTGGATGTTAAAACCTTTCAGGTGCAGTTTAGTAAATGGAGAGGTTTTTTATTCTACAAATAGGGGGATTTTTTATATTTTTTATCTTAAACCAAAAACCAATGAGTCCATGCTAAACAATTGATATCAAAACCTATCTACATGGTCACTGTGTGACAATGGGAAAAAAGAATACATATGTATCACCATTAACTCAGGAATGTCTTTAAAATATGAAGACAAATAAAAGCAAATGACATGGCATATTAAAAGTGTGAGAACAATAATATAAGCATATTCATTTGAACTGTTTAGATGGGGAAAAAAATCATTAAATTTGTTTCAAACATGTAAATTACACAACTATTTACGAGAGACTGAAATAAAATCTTCCTGTATCTTCTGCACTGAATTGCATATCCTACAGAAACAAAAATATGACAAACAAAAGTATTAATACTAAATACACAAGCAATTTAAAAAATGATAAAAATGACTGTTCTTGTTGTTGTGTCAGAATATCAGATCAAAGTGCCAAGTTTAGAGAATAAAAAATATATAAACAGTAAATTGAGTTTGCATATAATTTGGCTTTTTTTTGTGCCCATCCCAAAGATGACTGGAAAGAACTGATTTTTTCCTATTTTTATGCCAAATTTGGTGTCAACTGACCAAGTATTTGCAGAGAAAATGTTAATGTTAAAGTTTACCACGGACACACAGACAACCGAACACCAGGTTAAAACATAGACTCACATTGTTTACACAAGTGAGTCAACAAAAGTATTAATACTATGTTAAAAGGTGGGTAGTGGTAGGGGTGAAGGGGGAAGGAGAAGAAGGTGAAGAGGGGGTAGAGTAGGATAACAGGCAGAGGATAGGTGCACAATCCACTCTCTCCTCGTACCACAGCAGGGTCTTTTAGAAAGATGAATTGAGGTGTTTATTTCTCTAACTTAACAGCACACCTGGAACACACACAATATTAAAACCCAGGTTAAATCAATACCAAAACATATGCTAGACAGAATCGCACTGATGTAACAGAAACATCATTATGTTGTCTGGACAAGTAAACAATTCCACAGATAACCTTTCTCCATTCTGACACTCAATGTCTAGCCGTACAGTCTCTTCTCAAAGAGATCTATGTAAGAATGTAAAACAAGCTTCATATAGTTTACCATCAACAATCAGTGGCATATAAGTTAATGTGCACCAAATATATGACTAACAAATACTAACTCCCAGTATTTAACTCCTGTCAAACCACCATAGAATAATAGCTGTCGCACCAAGTATGTGGCAGACAATTACAAACTCCCAGTGTTTAACTCCAGTTAAATCACCATACAGTATTAGCTGTTTCCATTAAGACTGAACAAATCTGTACTTTGTCTCTGCAAAGTATCTCATTGGTAAAATTTTTACATGGGAATCATATAGTTACCAAGTAATTTGGTAAATATATAGCAGCCTGTGTGCACCAACATAGGACTGCCTCTCAGTGGTCTCAAATCTTATTGAACACACACAGCTATGTGTTACCCCACTGGCATATAACACATGACTACAGCACATGGTAATCACACCTACCAAGTCACACATGTTCCCCATGTTGCATTATCACTCATGTGCACACACACATGGAAACACATGAGCATACAGTTAGCCTGTAGATTTGTTCACCCTGAATATAACCATCACCACCTAACATACAAAATAGGTATGTCAAACCTCAAAATAACTCCAACTGTTGCAACCAAAACATTCTACACAGATGCAACACACATAATCTCTGTGTTTCTTTGTGACTGAATGCTTACATTGTTCCCACAGTATGTCAACAATAGACACACCACTGACATGTTACTGAACATTATCATTTATGCAAGCCAAGATGCATAACATGTAAACCCAAACATGATGTCCAAGCATCATACCATAATATCAACCTGTAGGAAACAGGAAAGGGGGGGGGGGGATACCCAAATACCCTAAACCAGTACTCCATTTAGTCATGTATTGACTACATTGTGTATTTTAACCACTTTTCCCTCAGTCACTAGCCTCAAATACAATTAAGCCATACACATGCTGGCTATGCTCTCTCACAAGTCATGGTATCTGCATCAACACATTCCAGTTACATTAACTGTGAAATACCACATCAGCTAAAAAGGATATCTCAATGCTCTTGTGACACAACATCATAATTCTACAAACTCCAAACTGTTTCCAAAAACCAGAAAGTAAATTGCCAACAAACCAAATTACCAGTACAAGCATTACTCACAGCCCCCAATGTTTCAGGGTTCACTTTATATTCATGTAGCAGAACACAATCCCACTGAGCCAGTGTATTAGTCACAGAATCCAAGTATACCATAAATCAAGCATTCAACTAAGTCCGAAAAATAGATGCTAGTTTGACACTCACAGCCCCCATGGTACTGTCTTGACCGTCCGGCTCTCCTGGCCTGCTTCAAGGAAGGAAAAGAAAGAAACCCCACTTGCCTATTCATTTTATCCTCTTCACAAGCTGGCGCTGTATGCAAACTATCTTCCAACCCAGAACGTTTCCAATTGGCTGAAGTTAACAGACCAATCTGGGACCTAGACTTGCACATCAGCACTTTTCTCACAGAACCCAGCATTGTCAAGGAGAAGGGGAGGGGAGGGGGGTGATGAAAAGAGGGAGGGAAGGAGGAGGAAAGATCGTCCAGCCCTGATTCTGTTCTAAACAGCTCATGATAAACACACCACACCATGTGGTGACCATTGAGGCAGATGCCATCCTGCCAGAGATCGACATGGGGGGTAAGGAGGGGGTTTGGGGGGGAGGGGGGGACGGGGTTGAGGGTGATGGGAGTGGAAGGGAAAAGGGCAGGGGAGTGTATAGGAAGAGAATGGTCAGAGGAGATACCATCTTTACTTAGTATTTCTTGATAACTTACTCCCTCTGTACTTGGCCAAGGGAAGGGGGGGAAAGGGAGAGAGGGTATGGGGAGGGGTGTTGGTGGGGATAGATGCCATGGAAGTGGGGTGGGGGGGAGAAGAGTAGGGAGGTAGGAAGGAGGGGTCCATCAGTGCACAGTGTGTCTGAGAAAATCCCATGCTTCCACCATAGGCGCCTGACACACTATAACAACTAAATACACAAGCAATTTATAATCTGTATTGTGGATAGCTAAGAATACGTGACCTACACTTTCACAAAACAATCTTTTTCATTTGTTGAAATTTATTGTCCTGTTAAAAAAGATTTTAAATTGTAAAGAAAAAAGTGTGTACTTTATAAGATAAAAGCATTAATATATTTCTTGCTGACTACTTGTATTCACATTTACCACAACTTGCAGTGTATTGTAACAGCAAAATCAAAGTTTTATTCATACTTAATGACAAAGCAAACTGCCTTTGGGCTGTCTCAATGACAAGACAAAGCTTACGTCATTCTTACATGTATAAAAAAGAACAATCATATTTTTATACAGAAAAAAAAGTTATTTACTAGCAACTGCAAAACTACTGTCACATGTGTCTGAGTGCATTTGAAAGCAATAGTCCTCAAGCAAATGTATATTGTTTGAAATTGTCAAAATTTATTGGTCTATTGGAGACATAGAGATATCAAAATCATATGCTAATTTCTCAATTGTTCAGATTCTCTTTCTTAAACAAGCACAATTCCAAGTACCCATTCAAAAGAATTGCTTTGACAGTCAGTCTGTTTTTGTCATTCTGCTACCTGACCATTATCTATTTTGCTACATCTGTTTTGAGGTTTGCCACGCCTGTCTCACAGTTTTTAAAAGGCATGAAGGAAGAGGACTAGCAATCATACTAAACAATAAACTGGAAAACGAAGTTTCTAGCATAAATCATAATAAATGGTGCAGCAACTCATGTGAACTAGTTGGCGTATGTCTTTAAAAACCTGGCGGAAGTCACAAAAGCATTGTACTCCCACTCATCAATGCCTATACACACACAGGAACCTATACAAAAACTGACTGGGCCTTTTTTTTTTTAAAGGAAATAAAAAATGAATTTTGAGAATCTATGATTATCTGCAGAGACCTTCTTGTGAGATCAAAGTTATGGGACCAGCAGAACTCTAACCCACAAGGACTCACCCTTGAAGAAATGATAGGATATATTTTTCTTATCCCACAGGCCTTCTTGAGAAACTGAAACTGTACCAAACCCTGATGATCAACTAACATTTGCATGCCAGGGAACTTGCTGAAAACCACACCCACTGCACTGTACATCACTTCACACTGCATTGCACAGTCTTGTCACAAGCCACTCCCCCCCCCCCACACACACACACCCGTTGTCCATGGCACACTCATGGTGAAAAACATGGGCACAGTTTGGCACACACAGAGGAAGCTGGAGGGACTGCGAGGTACTGGGCCCTTGTGAAGGTCAGGAAGATCTGCTCCAGCGTGGTCTGGTGGACAGAGTAATCCTCCACCCCCAGTGTGTCTTTGGCCGACTCCATGGTTTCAAACACTTCAGACAGGGGAACACTGGCATCTGGCACCTAAATAAAATTTTAAAAAAGCTAGAATCATATGTTTATTTGTTTGAGAGATGGGGACTTTCCCTCACCCATTCTTCACACCCACTGTATGAGTGTGCTGAAATGAATGAATGCTTGTGTGTCTAAATCACCTTGTAGTGAACTGACAATAAATCAATGAGAATAAGAAAGAAGACGACATCTGATTCCTCCCCATCATGTGTTGATTCTAGGATTAGTTTGTCAATAACTTTTGAACAGCAAATTTCTTGTCTTTCTTTGATGTTGTTGTTGCTGAGTGTTGAAAACTATGTTCTGATTCTAATAGCGTATTGATTTCAGGATCAAGTTGTTAAATCTTTCAAAAGGCAAGTGTCACCTTCTTTTAAGACAAAAAAACAAAAACAAAAAAAAACCCCCCAAACAACAAAAATAGACAAAACATGTATATTGCAAATATAACCGCAAGTGTACATTCCTCAGTTTGTCTTCATCAACACAGACATGAATTAGCACATACACTTGCACATGCATATACACACACATCATTCACAACACATGTATGCACAACCACAAACACATACATGCATATATACAAACAACCATACCAAAATCCACCCTACCTATTTACTCCCTGCTCCTCCCCAATGACACTTGCCTGAAAATGCACGTAACCCTGATGATCGTCAAACTTCTGTGTGCCAGGGAACTTGCTGAAGATGGCAGATACCAGTGGCTCTTTGGACACCAACTGACCATTGTCATCTGTGGCCATCTTGACCACCAGAGTGTAGCCCTGGCCAAACTTAGACTTGAGGTGCTGGGGGCTGCCCAGACACTTGAACTCTCCATTCACCATGATGGCAATGCAGGTACACAGCGCTTCACACTCCTCCATGCTGAGGACAGTGTTCACGTCATCATTGTTGGTGTGATGATAGATAATCATTGTTGGTGTGATGATGATGGTGACAAAACTCAGCATATTAATAAACATGATGATAATCATTGCTGGTGTGATGATAATGGTGATGATGGTGACAAAACTCAGCGTATTATTAAACATGATGATAATCATTGTTGGTGTGATGATGATGGTGACAAAATTCAGCATATTAATAAACATGATGATAATCATTGTTGGTGTGATGATAATGGTGATGATGGTGACAAACCTCAGCGTATTAATAAACATGATGATAATCATTGTTGGTGTGATGATAATGGTGATGATGGTGACAAACCTCAGCGTATTAATAAACATGATGATAATCATTGTTGGTGTGATGATAATGGTGATGATGGTGACAAAACTCAGCGTATTAATAAACATGATGATAATCATTGCTGGTGTGATGATAATGGTGATGATGGTGACAAAACTCAGCGTATTAATAAACTTGATGATAATCATTGTTGGTGTGATGATAATGGTGATGATGGTGACAAAACTCAGCGTATTAATAAACATGATGATAATCATTGTTGGTGTGATGATAATGGTGATGATGGTGACAAAACTCAGCGTATTAATAAACATGATGATAATCATTGTTGGTGTGATGATAATGGTGATGATGGTGACAAAACTCAGCGTATTAATAAACTTGATGATAATCATTGTTGGTGTGATGATGATATTGACAAAACTCAGCGTATTAATAAACATGATGATAATCATTGCTGGTGTGATGATAATGATAATGATGGTAACAAAACTCAGTGTATTAATAAACATGATGATAAGCATTGTTGGTGTGATGATGATGGTGATGATGGTGACAAAACTCACCGTATTATTAAACATATGATAATCATTGTTGGTGTGATGATAGTGGTGACAAAACTCAGTGTATTAATAAACATGATGATAATCATTGTTGGTGTGATGATGATGGTGATAATGATAATGATGATAATAATGACAGTGATGATGTGACAAATAATAAGCATATTGATAAATATGGTGATGATACTGTTGGTGTGATGATGATGATAATGATGGTGATGTTGATGATGATGGTGACGAAATTCAGTATACTGATAAACATGATAATGATCGCTGTTGGTGTAATGACGATGATGATAATGATGGTAGTGAAAAAGATAATGATGATGATGGTGATGGTGGCAAAACTCAACATACTGATAAACATGACTATCAACACATTCAGAACACCTCCACACACATACACAGTGTCCCACACACCTGTGGGAGGTGAGAACCAGGGTTCGTCCACTGTCTCGAACCTCAGACAACACGTTCCACAGATGGTGTCGGGCGGCAGGGTCAATTCCAGTTGACGGCTCATCCAGCAAGATGACCGCTGGGCCCCCCACCAACGCTATGCCCATGCTCAGCTTGCGCTTGTTGCCTCCACTGTCAGCAACACAGTGAAAGTTAAACAGGAGCTTAGACCTCAAACCTTTCTATTCTAGGATAAAGTATTTTAGGCATGGATTATTAACACAGTGAAAGTTAAACAGGAGCTCAGACCTCAAACCTTTCTATTCTAGGATAAAGTATTTTAGGCATGGGTTATTAACACAGTGAAAGTTAAACATGAGCTCAGACCTCAAACCTTTCTATTCTAGGATAAAGTATTTTAGGCATGGATTATTAACACAGTGAAAGCTAAACAGGAGCTCAGACCTCAAAACCTTTCTATTCTAGGATAAAGTATTTTTGGCATGGATTATTAACACAGTGAAAGCTAAATAGGAGCTCAGACCTCAAACCTTTCTATTCTAGGATAAAGTATTTTTGGCATGGATTATTCTTCACAGAGGAATCTGAACAAGAGGAAAACAATTTTTTGAAAGAGAAGGTGACCATGGCAATGTTGCCAAGCAAGGAAAGGGCAGACAGTCTGAGCAGGAAAGTGTCCAAAAAAAATGTGAATGTGGAGACTCAAAGGAAGGTTCAGTTTAAAGGGCCCATGCCTTTTACGGCCAGCCACTAGGGCAGTGAATTCATATCCACAGTGCCTAGGGCTTGGTACAGGAAGGCAGTGAATTCATATCCACAGTGTCTAGGGCTTGGCACAGAAAGGCAGTGAATTCATATCCACAATGCCTAGGGCTTGGTACAGGAAGGCAGTGAATTCATATCCACAGTGCCTAGGGCTTAGTACAGGAAGGCAGTGAATTCATATCCACAGTGTCTAGGGCTTGGCACAGAAAGGCAGTGAATTCATATCCACAATGCCTAGGGCTTGATACAGGAAGGCAGTGAATTCATATCCACAGTGTCTAGGGCTTGGTACAGGAAGGCAGTGAATTCATATCCACAATGTCTATGGCTTGGTACAGGAAGGCAGTGAATTCATATCCACAAAGCCTAGGGCTTGATACAGGAAGGCAGTGAATTCATATCCAGTGTCTAGGGCTTGGTACAGGAAGGCAGTGAATTCATATCCAGTGTCTAGGGCTTGGTACAGGAAGGCAGTGAATTCATATCCACAGTGTCTAGGGCTTGGTACTGGAAGGTAGTGAATTCATATCCACAGTGTCTAGGGCTTGGCACAGAAAGGCAGTGAATTCATATCCACAGTATCTAGGGCTTGGTACACAAGACAATGAATTCATATCCACAGTGTCTAGGGCTTGGTACAGGAAGGCAGTGAATTCATATCCACAGTGTCTAGGGCTTGGTACACAAAGACAATGAATTCATATCCACAGTGTCTAGGGCTTGGTACAGGAAGGCAGTGAATTCGTATCCACAGTATCTAGGGCTTGGTACACAAAGACAATGAATTCATATCCACAGTGTCTAGGGTTTGGTACAGGGAGGTGAGGCCTAATACTCTCCTTTCACCACTGTAACCTTTCCCAAGTGAAGTCAGGTACCTGTTCACACCTGGGTGGCACCAGGAACTTTGGAGCAAACTGCCTTTCCCAAGGACACTACAACATGTTAAATGGGTCTCACTGGACAGACACCACAGCATGTTAAAGGAGTCTCACTGGAGAGACACCAAAGCCTGTTAAAGGAGTCTCACTGGACAGACACCACAGCATGTTAAAGGGGTCTCACTGTAGAGACACTATAGCATGTTAAAGGAATCTCACTGGACAGACACCACAGCCTGTTAAAGGAGTCTCACTGGACAGACACCACAGCATGTTAAAGGAGTCTCACTGGAGAGACACCACTGCATGTTAAAGGAGTCTCAATGGACAGACACCACAGCCTGTTAACCCTTTCGCTGCCAGGAAAATAAGAATTAAGTGAAATCTATTTGCCAGGGTTTTTTCCACAAAAAACGGGTATAAATTTTCCAAAAATTTTGTGCTCTTTGTTATTGGAGAAAGACCCATAAAAGTATATATTTTCTGAAAGGTAAATGAATAAAGAATACAAAACACACGCTGTTTTCCCATTTTATATATATTTTAGTGACATGCTGTTGTTTTGAAATCAGTGTTTTGTTTTTTGTCACATTTTCAACTTGTTCATTACAAACATTAGTCAGGTAATTTGCACAAAAACATCATATTTTCTGGACAAATGGATATCTGCAAACACAAAATCATACTAGAACAACGACAATATATATATATTTTTTTAAGAGATAGATACACAATACATTGTGACTTCTCCAAGTGATAAGATGGATGTGAGGCCACGCCCCCTCAGTCTCCACCCCCCTCCTCCTCACCCCTCTCACACGGTCACTTGATTCAGTTCTCATCAGACCGCGTTGGCTGCGTGCCAAGAATATCGCTCTGCTGCTAATTCGGTCATCTGTCGTCTGCTAACATGTGTACAGCCGGCATCACTCACTGACAGTCGCATCTTGGCCACTCTCTTCATTATTCATTTATTTTCTATCAGATCGTCCTATAAATGTTCATCCCTATCTTCTCTTTCGAATTTAGGCTTCAATTCTTTCTGAGCATCAGCTAAAGAAAGATCTTGGACGGCGTCAAAGTTGGTTGTGGTTTCAGAGTCTTATATATTTTGGCCAGCATCACAGTCACGTCGGCCCCTGTGTCGATCTTAAACTTGACCTTGCTCTGGCCTATGTTGATGTCTGTCATCCATGCTTGGTTGGATGGCGACTGCACTGCTCCCAGAAAATATGTCTCGTCTTCTGCATCTACAGCTTTCAACTGTTTCGTTAGGCATACTGTTGAGAAATGGTTGAACTTCTGGCAGGTCCTGCAGCGTTTGCCTATAGCTGGACAATCTTCTCTCGAGTGTGGTCCTCGCCCGCAACGTCCGCAGCGATCTGTCTTGTCCTTAGGTCCTGTGCTATCCTGTTTTCTTGTATTTCTTAAATTTCCTCCTTTTCCTTTTCCTCCTCTCTGCTTTCCTTGGCCTTTTGCATGAACAGCATCTACTTTCTCCCCTAGCTTTCTCTGTTCCCCTAGCTGTTTCTTAACGCTCTCGTATTGCCTGGCCTGCTTCACTGCATTCTCTAGCGTCAAATCAGCTTGAAGTTGTAATTTCTCTGATAACTCCCTATCAGATACACCAAGAACAAACCTATCTCGTATGGTGTCTTCTCGGTTGGGAAAGTTAGCGTGTTCAGAAAGTTCATAGAGAGCTCGGTAGAATGCTTCTATGCTTTCACTGCTGTCCTGGCTTCGCTGATAGAACATTGCTCTAACATGTATTATGTTCTTTTGTGGAACGAAATGTCTATCAAATAAGTCTAGCACAGCTTTGAGATTGGGTCCTGTCTCTTCCGTTTCATCGTAGTGAAAAGACTCGTAGACCTGCTCTGCAGTGGCCCCCATGGCATAAATCAGCGATGAAAGTTGTATTTGAAAACTTTTAGTGCTCAGTTCGTTTGCAATCACAAAACGTTCGAATCTTTTCCGCCATTGTGGCCAGCTTTCTGGCTGCTTAAAATCGAAGTTCTCTGGCGGTTTGAAAGGCATCTTATGAGGAAATAAGAAAAACTCAACTCACAGGTTATTTCTCGTCTGTAAGTGGTGTGTTGAGGTCTCTTCGTTTTCAAGTCGTAGCGTCGAGCTGTCTCGTCTGCTACAGCTGAGAATCTCTCACAGTTGCCAAGTTGCGTCGCCGATTCGTTGTGCGGAAATCTTCATAAAGCTGGATTCGTAGAGCCGCCGACTGCCACCATGCTTCGTTCTCACACGTTCTTACAGACTCGTAACAACAGGAACCTCTTGTTGATGTTTCCTTTACTGATGCCTTTCACACACACACACACACACATATATATATATATATATATATATATATAATACATACACACTCACCATTTTCAGTCAAATTACTGGCAAAAACACCAGCAAAGTCTTCCATTTCCGCAGTGATTTCGTTGTCAGTGTCGGTCAGCTGGCACATGGTATGGACTCGCTTTTCTCTCCACTGTAAACACCCTCTTCAGCGGGCTAATCTATTTCTAGTTCATCGGGATATGGTTCAAAATCACTGTCCGACGAATCAATATTATCTCCTTCAACATTGGAGCCTTCAGTTTGGATCATTTCCAAAGTAGCTTCAACACTGTGTTGCGTTTGACCTCTCCTACCGTGTCGAACACTTCGACGCAACACCATCTTTTCAAACAACTTGCAGAGCTGACCGAGGGTATGCTTCGTTGTCATCTGCTAACGAACGTGTCACTACACGCACGCAGTGTGTGTGAATGAAAAGTTGGCCGGAGATAACTTAAGAATCAGTTCTGCTTTTGAGTTTCGTATCCGACACGTCACTCCAACAGCGCGACTTTTCAAAATCAAAATCCGCTTGTTATAGTGTGCGCATATGCGGACATTGGCATCCAACGCTTTGTCCGACGACATCCGCATATGTGGACAATGGCAGCGAGTGAGTTAAAGAGGTTTTACTGCTGAACACTGGAGACACACTACAGCATATTAAAGGGGTCTCACTGCTGAACAATAAAGAGGCACTACAGCATGTAAAAGGGGTTTAACTGCTGAACACTAGAGACACACTACAGGATGTTAAAGGGGTCTCACTGCTGAACAATGAAGAGGCACTACAGCATGTAAAAGGGGTCTAACTGCTGAACACTAGAGACACACTACAGCATGTTAAAGGGGTCTCACTGCTGAACAATGAAGAGGCACTACAGCATGTAAAAGGAGTCTAACTGCTGAACACTAGAGACACACTACAGCATGTTAAAGGGGTCTAACTGCTGAACACTGGAGACACACTACAGCATGTAAAAGGGGTCTAACTGCTGAACACTAGAGACACACTACAGCATGTAAAAGGGGTCTAACTGCTGAACACTAGAGACACACTACAGCATGTAAAAGGGGACTAACTGCTGAACACTGGAGACATACTACAGCATGTAAAAGGGGTCTCACTGCTGAACACTGGAGACACACCACAGCATGTTAAAGGAGTCTCGCTGCTGAACACTGGAGAGACAAACTACAGCATGTTAAAACATCTCACTGCTGAACACTGAATCACAAGTCAAACGCCTCACCCATTCTGCCATCGTGCCTCCTCCCAACAGGAATGCACACACAAAAAATGAAGGTGAACACTCAAAAGAAGAATTGGAAAAGAACAAGCTTTATGGTACTCATGACATCCCCCTTTCACCCATTCAATTTCATGTGCACACATGTCAACACACATGTGCATAAACACACACTCACAAACATTCACACACACACACACTTTGCAAAAAAAAAGACAAAAAAAAAGACAGATACTTCTGAATGACATACAAATTAAAAAAAACAATAACACCTTACTGAGTTTCATATCATGTTCTGGGAGGTGGGGACGGGAGAGGGGAAGTGGTGTAAATCACATACTGAAACTGGAAAATACAAACAAGAGAAACGAAAATAGTGAACGTGTATAAAACAAAAAGGAGAAAAAAAAAGAAAGAAACCTACTGATTTGGGAGTAATGGTGAGAGGTAAACAGACCACTGGACACACGCAGTTTCATTTCCAGTTTCAAGGAGGTGTCAAAACATGTGGATTGATCCATATACACTATACCATGTCTACTTTGAAAAAAATGAGCACACAAACACAGAGTAGGGAAGACCAACCTGTAGTGCATGGTCATTTTGTCGGCATGGGTCTCCAGCATAAGCAGGTTGATGAGGTTGTCGACGATGATTTCGATGTTAGAGGAGGGAACGCCCCTCATGCGTGCGTACATGACCAGCGTCTCCCTGCCCGTCATCTGGTCGATCAAACCGTCAAACTGCGGGCAGTACCCCATGTTGGCTTGTACCTGCAACACTCTGCACCTGTCGAGTCTGCTTCCAGGACTACTTCCAACACCAGCTGGTCCTCAGGTAAAAATGATGTATGATAGTCAGTCGTGTCCGACAAGGGCCATCAGAAAAGCAGAGGAGGCAACTGCTGTACTGGCTATCTGGGCTAGAATATGATTAGTGTGGAAGGTGACTTGCCCAAGTTACATGCCCACTCTCTCAGCCAAGAGGGCTTCTGACTGTCTGTGTTGGGTGCTAATACTACTACTACAAATAATAATAATAATAATGTATTTAAACAATACATCACAGAAGAATAAGCAAATTGATAACTGGAATAACACACACATAACTATGAAATTCTAAAAATCAGTAAATAGATAATCTATTTCATCAATGGATGAAGAAATGTTATTTATCTTGGAATGTGATACTGCAACTAATGCTCCTTGTGTGGGGGTGTTTATCTAAGTTTATCTAATGTGTGTGAGTATGTATGGGTGTGTGCATGTGTGTGTGTATGTGTGTGTGTGTGTGTGTGTGTGTGTGTGTGGTGTCTGTGTGTTTGTGTGTTTAAATAAATGCTATTTATCTTGGAATGTGATGTTGCAACTAATGCTCCTTGTGTGGGGGTGTTTACCTAATATGTGTGAGTATATATATGTGTGCATGTGTGCGTGCGTGTGTGTGTGTGTGTGTGACTGCTAGTGTGATTGTGCTAGTGTGTGTGTGTGTGTGTGTGCGCGTGTGCGTGCGTGCGTGCGTGTGTGCGTGTGATTGTGCTAGTGTGTGTGTGTGTGTGTGTGTGTGTGTGTGTGTGTGTTTAAATACCTGTATGTGTGTTTATGTGAGAGCATACACATGTGTGTTTCATTCCTGTTCACCTGTCACAGCCTACACTGTCAGTTCCATGTTGAGCTGACATGGCTTCATGAACTCAAGGTTCAAAGCAAATTCAAGTTCCAACCCATGAGTGTAAACACCACAAACAGATGTAAATACAGGTAGTCTCCTGCCTGCTAAAAAGACAGAAATAAAAGAAACAATCACCACAAAGTCTATGTGTCAACAGAACACAGAGCCCACCTAAGAAGTGAGACAATCTGAGGGTGCGGATCCAATCCATGCTTTCCAGAATTTTCTCCCCACTCCACGAGGTCTTGAGACACTAGTCATATGGAAGAGATGATAAACTGAGGTCTCATGTGCAGCATCCACTTACCACACGTAAAAGAACCCATGGGAACAAGAGATCTGTCCCTGGCAAAATTCTTACCAGGAGAAACATTCATTCAAATATATATACATATCTGTGATATGTGTGTGCTTACACGTGACAGGCCTGACTGAATGACACAGGCAGCAGATGATCAGTGCCTACAGGCAGCTGTTGGCTCTACCTTGGAAAAAGCCTGTTATGCAAATGACTCTGTGTTTTTAAAGTGCTTAGAGTTTTGTCTCTGACCGGGCATTGTATATGTATCAACTATGATAATAATAGTAACAGTAATAATGATATTAATAATAAAATCAGTGACTCAAACACTCAACACCATCACAAACCACTCTAATGTCGGACTTGACGCTGTGCTGCCAGACAGAGGCGTCGCCGTCAGTCACCATGACATCACCGGTCAGCATCTTGAAGATGGTGGTTTTGCCGGCACCGTTCTGCCCCAGCAGACCAAAGCATTCCTGCTCTGGAATGCCAACCGAGATGTGGTTAACGGCCACGAACGTGCCGTACTGTTTGTACAGCCGGTTCAACACCAGGGTGTCCCCATCTGCTCCACCACTGTCCACCCTCTGTTTCTCCACTGCCACGTCTCTGTCCTCTGACGATGCACTGTCCTCATCTGGAATCAAGTACAAAATGTGACTGGATAGACTCCCTGAGCCTGTTTCCATTGGAGTTCTATACTGATCACCATTTTCAAGGGTTTGTTTTTACTTTGCCCCATTATCCATGCTGTTTTACTGACATTGTGTGTGTGTGGGTCTGTGTGAGCACTCGTGTGTGTGTGCACATGAGAGAGTACATGTGTGTGTGTGTGTGTGAATGTGTGTACATGAGAGAGTGGAAGTGTGTGTGTGTGTGTGTGTGTGTGTGCATCTGTTTGTCTGTGCGTGCGTGTATGTGTGTGACAGAGTGTGAATGTGCGTACGTGTGTGTGTAAGACAGAGTGTGAGAGTATATGTGTGCAGGAGATTTCTTTGACTCGTGAATATGCATTTTTGCACGTTTTTCATGATTATGCATTATTGCTCATTTTACTTACTCAGAACAGTAGATACTTAACCCCTTCACTGCTAGTATGTTTTGCGATAGCCTATGCTGAGAAAATTTTCAGAAAAACACTCCACTGATTTTAATTTGCTTATATTAAAAAAAGTACTCAAGATAAGTGCATAAAAGTTATATCAAATGAAAGGAAAATGAACCAAGATTTTGTTTTCAAAACTCACATGTTCAAATAATGAGTCAATCTAACATAAAAATTCCATAAAATGCAATAAAAAAAAAAAGGGACTGTCATTCCATTATGTAGGTGCTACAACATCAACCAGGTTATCAACCAGTCTTTCTTGTGACTGTTGTGATCAACCACACACACTGTCAAGGCTGTGACAAACAGTGGCACCCATGTTTTTGTTTGATCCAGAATTGCTGGAGGCTTGTTTACTGCCCTTTGGTCTTGCTGCTGCTGGTCTTCAGCTGCAGGTTTGTGGCAAGTTGTCAGCTCCAGATGGTCCAGGATAAACATCATGATCATCACCATGCTGCATACCTGAAACACACTGCATATGTAGCCGGGCTGGCTACAATCTTCGTTGGGCCAGCTTATCAGACGACTTTTGTGACTCGCCGAAGGTTACTAAGGAAGTCTGCCGCGGTAAATCGGTCACAAGTTATCTCCCTTCACAGGGAACCGTATGATTTTTCATCAATTTGTTAAATTATAAACACTTCCTTGTAGATGAGATTATAGTTTTTATGTTATTGGACTTCAGAAAGATCATACTTCTCAACTGTAATGATATCATTTGGCCAGGCAGCCTATAACTTTATTAAACTAATATTTATGTGAATGAATTTTGGCGCAATCTTCGAAATCCACTCAGTTGAAACATGCAAAATACCTTTGTTTTCTATAAATCAATATAGTTGCCGTGGAATTTAGATTGTGCACTAAAATGTAAATGATTAAGCTTTCTTCTCGTGTACTGCTTTCCATGTACACCTAAGTTATAGGCATGCGATAGTACGAAATGTCTGACAGCATTTCAGCCCCACAAAACTATCTCTTCTTCAAGCAATTGGAATTCGTCAGTGCCGATTTGAGCAAAATACATTTTTAGAATACCTAGTCATTTTTATAGTGTGTCTTGCTGATGTTTGCATTTCTGTTATCAATCTGATTCATATCAGACATGTGTAGTTTTGTTGTTGGTTTAAACGAAGTATTTCATTTTCGATCACAAGTGCCAAAAACACCGCCAAGCGGTGCCGACACGGGAGCTGTCCGCTGAGTTTTCTCTTGAATTTTGACATCAAAAATCTTTACTCGCGGTGCTGGCTTTGCGGTTCGGCGGAACAGAATATAAGGAGTGAGCGAGTGCCAGACAAATAGAAATAGAGAACTCTCCTGGCCTGGAAGAATGAGAAAATAAAAGAAGAAAACCAGCGGACTGCCTTCCTGAGTCTACTTTGCCTGGCTGCAGCTCTCTTCTGCTAACACTTTATACCTGTCTTCACCTTCTCTAACACCACCTTACCACTCCATCACACATAAAAGACTAAGTTTGCTGGGTTTTTGGAGGTTTGGGATTTTTTGTTGTTGTTGTTTGTTTTTTTTACATATAAAAGGGTTATGAAATGGTACCATTTTATTTCTGATTGTTTTCAGAAGCTGAAATATAAACACACACACACACACCTAAACACACACACACACACCTACACCCCCACACCAAATCCCCAACACACACACACACTGAAACTGGTTCATGGTATGCCACACCCCACTCATTCTCTCTTTTTTCCTATAAAACAAAATGACAACACACACACACACACTTCTAGTGTTGCATTTACAAAGTAATTTAGGCATACAATTCTGTATATCATTCTCTGATTTCAGTTTTATCAACACTCCCCCCCCCCCCACACACACACACACAAAACAAAACAAAAAAACCCACCAATGCACACTCGGGAACGAAGGCGTTCGATAATGTTCCACATAATAGATTAATTGTTAAATTGCAAGGGTACGGTATTTGTGGTAAATTGTTGGAATGGATAAAAGACCTCTTATATGAGAGAACACAGTATGTATCAGTAGGGACTGAGTCATCGTGTCCTGTTAAGGTGAGTAGTGGTGTTCCTCAAGGCAGTGTCTTGGGGCCCACACTCTTTGTATATTATATAAATGACATGCCTGATATACTAGACTCTTTTGTGAAAATCTTTGTAGATGATACAAAGATCTATGAGGAAGCAGATTCTGATATTGGCAGACTGAAGTTACAAGTTAGTACAATGTATTGATAATTTAGTACACTGGACTGATAAATGGCAAATTAAATTTAATAGCAATAAACGTAAAGTTTTACACATACGCAGAAATAATCCACATTATAAGTTTTGTATGGATGGTACGGACCTGCAGGAGACTTCATCGGAGAGAGATCTTGGAGTCATTGTTGACTCTGGTCTCTGTTCTGATGTTCATGTTAATGAAACCATTAAAAAAGCCAATAGATTAACTGGAATGTTAGTTGGGAATATACAGTGTAAAAGTAAAGACATTATGGTGCCATTATTTAAGTCATTAGTCAGGCCAGTCTTAGAATATGGGAATGTTGTTTGGAATACGGGCTTAGTGAAACATATAGACAGTATTGAAAATGTTCAACAAAGATTTACTAAAAGAATCATTGGTTTTGCTGATATGGACTATGAAAATAGGTTGCAAGCACTTCAGTTACCCAGTTTAGAATATATAAGACTGCGTGGTGATTTAATAGAGATGTATAAAATGACTCATGGATTATATGACAGCAGAACTATAAACTCCTTGTTTACACTGAATGAGAACAGTGCTACAAGAGGCCATTCCTACAAACTATTAAAAGTTTCAGTAAAAACTTCCAGATTTGCACATTATCTTGATATTCATTTACAAAATTTTAAATACAAAACTCATTTACATATTTATTGATTTTTCAAGCATTGCGCACTCAATGTTGAAAAATGCACCAGACATATGTG
Source organism: Babylonia areolata (assembly GCF_041734735.1). Classification (NCBI taxonomy): domain Eukaryota; kingdom Metazoa; phylum Mollusca; class Gastropoda; order Neogastropoda; family Buccinidae; genus Babylonia; species Babylonia areolata. The sequence goes on along the minus strand of NC_134900.1, from coordinate 8,690,620 downwards.
GGGACTCTCTTTTTCTTCCCCGCTTCAAGCGGGCAAAAGGCCTTATCAGGCCTACACGCCTTGATATTGATATGATATTGATATGATAACACAAAGGCGAGCGACACAAGCTGTCATCAACAATGCGCCAGCCAGCAAGCCACGCCTCCTTGGGCTATGATGGTCACACACAGTACTCACGTGACTGACTCTCTCTCACTCACACACACTGATCAGTGACTGACAAAGCTACTTACCACAGCTAACACATTCAAAACACACACAATGCAGTTATATTCATTGTTACAACAAACAGAAAGCAAATAATAAACTGACAAACCTCATAAACACCCACCTGCATCTTGAATCAGCTGAGCTTGTCTGTCTTCAGTTTCGTCAAGCAACTCCACCTCCCACCCCCCTCCATGTCAAAATCAGCGTCTTCGGCATCAACTTCATGCAGTTCTATCTCATTCAGTCCACAATCTTCATCTCTACAATTTGCATCGTGAAGGATTTCTTCCAGTACTAGTGCAAGTTTTGGGGTTTGTCTGCATTCAGCCATGGCTTTGCAAATACAACTTGAGCTTCGTACAAACTTGCAAAGCTTTCGCCATAAATATGACAAATGAGGTGAATAATTTTAGCTTATGGAACTCAGGAGATAAAGAGCTCTCAGGGGAGCTAATTTAATGGTTAGCAGACTGTATTTTCTGTAATGCGTGACTCAAAACATAGAACAATGTTACATGACATACGGCGCACATCAATACAGCATTGGCGAGCAACATTTCATGACGTACGCCGTACCTCAACAGAGCAGTCAAGAGGTTAATAAAACAGACACACACACACCAGAAAACATTTTGCTTTTCTCTTACCCAGTTGCATCACGTAAACCCGTCAGCCCCCCTTATCTCACCTGCATTCTGGCGCTGGCACAGGTAGACCAGCTTCTGGGGCAGCTGATAGTCGATGGCCAGTGTCAGCAGGAAGAAGACTGCAAACTGCAAGGCCATGAACACTATGTTGCGCCCAATGCCTGGGTACTCCCACGACAGGTAGTTGTCCTCAAAGGGCATGCATGATTTCCCACAAATGCCTGCCATCAAATAAAAGCAAACTAGCTGGGAGTTGGAAGTTTAAACAAACAGAAAAAGAGGGAGGTAGTGAACTCACCTTGCCAACAAGAACAAGAATGTAAGGCAAAACGTGATAAGAGCTACTACATGTTACATAGTGAGTGATTTAAAGGATGAGTGGTTACATCTGAATAGGGAACACATGCCTGTGTAGTACAGTCTACAGTACGACTGAGTGACATCTACAGTATAACAGTTTGACAATGCCTGTAGTAAACAGTATAACAACATCCATAGTAAGACAAACTGTGATGTCTACAGTAAGACAGTGTAACATCTACAGTAAGACAAACTGTGGCAACATCTAGAGTAAGACAGTGTAACATCTACAGTAAGACAAACTGTGACAACGTCCACAGTAAGACAGTGTAACATCTACAGTAAGACAAACTGTGACAACATCCACAGTAAGACAGCGTAACATCTACAGTAAGACAAACTGTGACAATATCTACAGTAAGACAGTGTAACATCTACATTAAGACAAACTGTGACAATGTCTATAGTAAAACAGTGTAACATCTACAGTAAGACAAACTGTGACAACGTCTACAGTAAGACAGTATAACATCTACAGTAAGACAAACTGTGACAACGTCCACAGTAAGACCGTGTAACATCTACAGTAAGACAAACTGTGACAATGTCTACAGTCAGACAGTGTAACACCTACAGTAAGACAAACTGTGAAAACATCTACAGTAAGATAGTGTAACATCTACAGTAAGACAAACTGTGACAATGTCTACAGTAAGACTGTAACATCTACAGTAAGACAAAATGTGACAACATCTACAGTAAGACAGTATAACATCTAAAGTAAGACAAACTGTGACAACGTCCACAGTAAGACAGTGTAACATCTACAGTAAGACAAACTGTGACAATGTCAACAGTAAGACAGTGTAACATCTACAGTAAGACAAACTGACATCTACAGTAAGACAGTGTAACATCTACAGTAAGACAAACTGTGACAACATCCACAGTAAGACAGTGTAACATATACAGTAAGACAAACTGTGACAACGTCCACAGTAAGACAGTGTAACATCTACAGTAAGACAAACTGTGACAACATCCACAGTAAGACAGTGTAACATCTACAGTAAGACAAACTGTGACAACGTCCACAGTAAGACAGTGTAACATCTACAGTAAGACAAACTGTGACAACGTCCACAGTAAGACAGTGTAACATCTACATAACAGACAAACTGTGACAACGTCTACTGTAAGTCAGTGTAACATCTACAGTCAGACAATGTCTTCAATAAGATGTATAGTGTGACAATGTCTACATTAAGAGGTACAGTGTAACAATGTCTACAGTAAGACAAACAGTGTGACAATGTCTACAGTAAGACAAACAGTGTGACAATGTCTACAGTAAGACAGTGTGACAATGTCTACATTAAGAGGTACAGTGTAACAATGTCTACAGTAAGACAAACAGTGTAACAATGTCTACAGTAAGACAAACAGTGTGACAATGTCTACAGTAAGACAAACAGTGTAACAATGTCTACAGTAAGACAAACAGTGTGACAATGTCTACAGTAAGACAGTGTGACAATGTCTACAGAAAGACAAACAGTGTATGTGACAATGTCTACAGTAAGACAAACAGTGTGACAACGTCTACATTAAGACAGTGTAACATTTATAGTCAGACAACAATGTCTAGAGTAAGACAGACAGTGTGACAATGTCTATAGTAAGACAGACAGTGTGACAATGTCTACAGTAATACAGACAATGTGACAATACAGTAAGACAATGTGACAATGTCCACAGTAAGGCAGACAGTGTAACAATGTCTACAGTAAGACTGACAGAGTGACAATGTCTACAGTAAGACCGTGTAACATCTACAGTCAGTCAACAATGTCTACAGTAAGACAAACAGTGTGACAATGTCTACAGTAAGACAAATAGTGTGACAATTAGTAAGACAAACAGTGTGACAATGTCTACAGTAAGACAGACAGTGTGACAATCAGTAAGACAGACAGTGTGACAATGTCTACAGTAAGACAGACAGTGTGACAATGTCTACAGTGTCACAATGTCTACAGTAAGACAGACAGTGTGACTATACAGTAAGACAGTGTGACAATGTCTACAGTAAGACAGACAATGTGACAATACATTAAGACATACAGTGTGACAATGTCTACAGTAAGACAAACAGTGTGACAATGTCTACAGTTAAGACAGACAGTGTGACAATGTCTACAGTAAGACATACAGTGTGACAATACAGTAAGACAGACAGTGTGACAATGTCTAAGTAAGACAAACAGTGTGACAATGTATACAGTTAAGACAGACAGTGTGACAATGTCTACAGCAAGACAAACAGTGTGACAATGTCTACAGTAAGACAGACAGTGTGACAATACAGTAAAACAGACAATGTGACAATGTGCACAGTAAGACAGACAGTGTGACAATGTCTACAGTAACACAGTGTGTCAATACAGTAAGACAAACAGTGTAACAACGTCTACAGTAAGACAGTGTGACAATGTCTACAGTAAGACTGACAGTGTGACAATGTCTACATTAAGACAGTGTGACAATACAGTAAGACAGATGGTGTGACAATATCTACAGTAAGACAAACAGTGTGACAATGTCTACAGTAAGACTGACAGTGTGACAATGTCTACATTAAGACAGTGTGACAATACAGTAAGACAAACAGTGTGACAATGTCTACATTAAGACAGTGTGACAATACAGTAAGACAAACAGTGTGACAATACAGTAAGACAAACAGTGTGACAATGTCTACATTAAGACAGTGTGACAATACAGTAAGACAAACAGTGTGACAATACAGTAAGACAAACAGTGTGACAATACAGTAAGACAAACAGTGTGACAATACAGTAAGACTGACAGTGTGACAATGTCTACATTAAGACAGTGTGACAATACAGTAAGACTGACAGTGTGACAATGTCTACAGTAAGACAGACAGTGTGACTATACAGTAAGACAAACAGTGTGACAATACAGTAAGACTGACAGTGTGACAATGTCTACATTAAGACAGTGTGACAATACAGTAAGACAAACAGTGTGACAATGTCTACAGTAAGACAGACAGTGTGACTATACAGTAAGACAAACAGTGTGACAATACAGTAAGACTGACAGTGTGACAATGTCTACATTAAGACAGTGTGACAATACAGTAAGACAAACAGTGTGACAATGTCTACAGTAAGACAGACAGTGTGACTATACAGTAAGACAAACAGTGTAATAATGTCTACAGTAAGACAGTGAGACAATGTCTACAGTAAACAGACAGTGTGAAAATACAGTAATACAATATGACAATGTCTACAATAAGTCAGAGTGATGTCTACAATGAGACAAACAACATCTACAGTGGGGCTGAGTGACAACGTCTACAGTAAGACATACACTGTGACAATGTCTACAGTAAGACATACACTGTGACAATGTCTACAGTAAGACAAACACTGTAACAATGTCTACAGAAAGACAATGTGACAATGTCTACAATAAGTCAGAGTGATGTTTACAATGAGACAAACAACATCTACAGTGGGGCTGAGTGACAATGTCTACAGTAAGACATACACTGTGACAATGTCTACAGTAAGACAAACACTGTAAACACCTTCTACAGTAAGATAAACAGTGTGATAATCATTGAAGAGTGACCTCTCATTCTCCTTCGACATGTGTGGGCCTTAACTCGCAACATTCACCTTTTGCAACAAAGCTCAACCCTATTCAGTCTCAACATGTAAGCCATGATGACAAAAACAAAGAAGGCCATGATTTCCACGCCCCGACACCAGTGCTCACTTTGACAGCATGAGTTGGTTTTGTTGTTGAGAAAGTTAATATTCTGTCCCGACAAAGCTAGTCCTATTCACATGGGACAGGTGAGTATGAGAATAAAAAAGATGGCAGCGCTTGCCACACCAACACCAGCGCTCACCTTTGCAGCAAGAGTTGGTTTTTTTCTTCAACTTGGAAGCCTGGCAGGTGTTCGGGGGTTTTATGGGTCCATTAATGCAGTACTTTCTGTTCTCATGGTTGATGTACAGATTGCTGAATCCTATGCCCACAGAGTAGTGGGGGAACAGTACCATGAACACCAAGTCCAGTGTCTCAACAAAGTCCTTCAGGCCAATGGATGGGTCCCTCAGGATGTTCATCGCTATCATAGGGAACAGACCTGCACAGTCCAGTTTCACTTTCACTTTCTCAAGGAGGCTCCACCACATTTGTACAAACTTACATGTGCTACACTACATATGCTATATAGGCAGATGCCAGACAGCAGCATGACCCAGTGCACTAGTCAGGCCTTGAGTGCATGCGTACATATTTGTGTATCCATCAGAGTGGATTTCTTCTACAGAATTTTGCCAGAAGACAACACATGTTGCCATGTGTTCTATTTCAGTGCGCGAAGTACATGCTGCACACAGGAAATCAGTTTAACATCTCATCCAAATGATTAGATGCTCAGTTTGATTTTCCAGTTAATCTAGGGAGAAAGTTGAAGAAAGTGAACCCACACCCTCACAGACATTGTACTGGCAGACAAGCATCTCAACCATTCAACCACCTTCCCCACAGCCAAACACCGTCTTCAAGGATCCGTACAACTTCACTCACCCCAACACCATTCACCATCTTCAATGTGCAGCTTCATTGTGGCCCAGCTTTGCAACAGCTAGATGCATTGTGGATGCCATACTTCATGCGTTAAACTCTCAAAACATCATCCAAAACACACTTAGTCCCCTTGAAAACACTCGTGAACAATGTAGAGGATATCATCAGTGCAGTTACACTGCAGTTTCTACGGACCAGCTATATAACAGCTGAGTATATTGTCGACACCATACTTCATACACAAAATGCTCAAAACACTGAAAACATGCTCAGTCCCCTCTGAAACACCAGCGAACAACTTAGACAATAGGCTAAAGATTGCAAGCTAAATGCCCCGAATGAGAATACCAATAACTGAGAAAGCGATATTGAACTTGCCCGCCGAGTAGGCAGGTGGTGTCCTAAGTAAGTTAAATCAAAGCAGGCACCACTGAACACCACTGAAGTCACATCCCCTTGAATAAACTTCTCCCACAAATTCATCACACTGAATCAAAATCTCAATTCAAATTAACCTGTTTTGATGGACGTCTCTTCTTCTTTGTTCATGGGCTGCGACTCACACATTCACTAGTATACAGTACACGAGTGAGCTTTTACGTGAATGATCATTTTTACCCCTACCATGTCAGCAGTCATGATCCTTTTTTTGGAGAGGCGAGGAGGGGTGATGGTCGTCTGTGTGTTGGCATGTGGTGTGGTGTGGTGTGTGTGTGTGTGTGTGTGTGTGTGTGTGTGTGTGTGTGTGTGTGCGCGCGCGTGCGCGTGCAGGCGCATGTGTGCGTGCATGTGTGTGTGTGTGCTTTGTCACAGACACATTCCATTTATCCTGTTTGCAAGTCCTGATTATAGTCCCTTTGTTTTTTGTCACCATTTTCCCACCATACTGACATTCATTCTTAGCACTCTGGGACCCTGTGCCAAGGAGGTAGAGTGCATTATAAATACCCATTTTTTCTCTTCTTCTTCTTATCATTATTATTGTTATCATCATATGCAGATTACTGACCAGTGATGATTTCAAGGATGACAAGGTTGACAAAACCAGTTGCAGGGCTGCTGTATTGGAACTGGAGGATGTAGATGAAAGGAAGGACGGCAATTCCAAACATGACCAGGATCAGCAGCACCAGACCCAGGTTACCTTTGTCCGTGTAGGCATCCACCTGGAAAAACAACAGGAAGGTAAAACAACAGTCAACAAAAAAATAGTATGGTGAATAAGAAAATGAAGTATATAATTATAAACATGCAACAAGAAAAATAAAATGAAATAAACATGTTGAAGAAGAGAAGAATAAGTAACCTCAAAAAAAAAAGTGACACAGGAAAATCAAAATACCAAAAAATAAACCCCAGACACATACATACACATGTGCACAAACACACAATCCTTTCCCAACACCAAAACATGCCACCCCCATCACCACCCTTAAAAACAAACAAAAAAGCAACAACAAATAACCCCCTACTTTCCCATCCCCCAAACATCCCTCTTTCTCTCAAAGTGTTCCCCCCGCATGTATATATATGTCACGGTCGACAGTTAAAATGCTACTTTTTTTTATTTCGCCATTCTTGGGGAAGACGGCATGGTACCAGCTTTTGAGACGATAGGGTTGCCATACATAGGAGTATGTGAGCATGTGTGAGTTAGTGTGTCCATGTGGCAATGTGGTCCATGCCACTCGTGCGGTTATGCTTCTGAGTGAACCGTTAATGGTTCAGATTCAAGCGTCTCTCTGCTCCGTCTCCTCACAGACGAGTTTTGAACTGGAATGCTTTCTGGTCAGTCTGTCCAGTGGTTCCCCGGTTCCTCTTCATTCATTTGAAGAGGAGGGGATGGGCTGTTCATTCAGCCAAAAGTTCTGCCAGGGTTACTGCAGGCCCTGTGCTTACCTGTGTCCTCGTCCTGCCGGGTAGAAGAAACACCAGTCTCTTGGAATTTTTTACCAGACTGCTCCAGCTGTTTAGGTAAATTTATTCACTGGCATTTGGCTAGCTCTGTATGGCCATGTTTGTTCTATTTGTACATATAATCGTTTTTGCTGTGTGCTTATGTATTAAGATTTCTGTGTAATTTTGTACTGTTAAGTTATTGCCAGGTATCATTTCGTATTTGTACACTTTGACAGTTCTCTATTAAATCTTGGGCGAGAGGGGTGCTACTTTTCCCTCCCACTACATTGATATGGAAATATTTATTTTGATTTGTTTTTTCATGACGAATATGTTTTGCCACAGAGAGAAGCAGATATTGTTACAAGTTGATGAACAGTTTTTCTCTATTATTCTTTCTCTGGCAGAGGCCATGGGGTTGTCTTTCTGCCCGTCCCCCTCAGGTGTGGTGAGGCGGTGGTGTGTGGGGGTAGGGATGTGCAGTCCCCTTCCTTATTGTACAATCCTGCCTGTCACCCCCTCTTTCTCATACCCTGGTTCTTTGTATTTCTGTCTGTGTGCATCTTTGGAAGATGTATTGTTTTTTTCCCCTGTTCTTGCCATTGTGTGTGTGTATGTGTGTCAGCCTCTGTGTTTCTTCTCCTTCTAGATCTCCTCCTCCCAAACTTTCTCTTATTTGACCATCGGGATGTTCACACTTTGTGCAAGGGTATTTCAGCTGCTATATTCCCTTCAGCCCTGTTGCCCCTTCCATGTCAGGTCCCCAGTGTTCACGCGGTGCCGGAGGTTGGTGCCAGAGTTGCCAGCCTCTCTCATCTGCCTGAAGTGAAAGGTGGAGGAGGGGGGAGTTAGCGCCGGAACCGACGGGGGTCGTTCTCATGGTGGCATTTGGGCGTCAAGACAACCGTTCCCACCCCCACCCCCTCTTTCCGTGGACTGGAGACACCAGGTTCTACAAGGATGACAACGTCGATCTGTGCTGTGTGTGACATGGACAGGGGAGTTTTGTGGAATGCCTGGGGAGTGAACATGGGGCTGACTGTGCGTTTTGTACCTGTGTATGTGAGAGTGTGGAGTATGAAGTTCATTTGGGTGTTTTGATCAGCTAATGACTAATTATTGTCAACATTGGATTCATGGGTAAGGGAAGGTGGTAGATAGAGGGAAGTTGGGTGTGGAAGGGAATTAGAGAATAGGAACAACTGTTTTGTTTTTGTTTGTGAGTGTGTGAGTGAATAAAGTGTTAACTTTTACCTGGTGTGCCCTGGTGTTTTTCCTGGTGTGAAGTCTAAGGCCCGATTTACTGTTCCCTTTTCTCTCTTTTTTTTTCTTTTAAGATTGTCATGTGACACTGTGTGTTTGTGTGTGTGTGTGTGTGTGTGTGTGTGTGTGTGTGTGTGTGTGTGTGACTCTCTGTCACTGGTCCTGAAACCTTATCAGACTGTGGGGGCGCTGCACTGCTCAATCAGAAAGCATCACCAACTTTTCCCATTTCTGGCAGTCGTGGGATAGGGCCTGAGTTTCAGCAAAGCTCCTCTCTGTCCACTCAGTGATGCTGTCTGCCCACTTCTTTCCCTGTCTGCCTCATTTCCTTTTCCCCTGCATTGTTCCCTGAAAGATGATCTTGGAGAGCACACTGGATCTTGTTACAAGGCCATACCACCTTATTTTCCTTCTTTTTTTCACTGTGGTCAGTAGTTCTTCGTACTGATGGTTTTTCTTATTTCTTCATTGATTACGGAGATGCAAAGGAGTCTCCTGAAGCATCTCATTTCCACAGCTTGGATCCTTCTCTGAAGCTCTGCTGTAAGAGACCAGGACTCGCATACATCCAAGAAAACAGAGAGAACCAGTGCATGCAGGAACTTCAGCTTTGTTCTGAAACTGATGTTCTTATCTTCATATGGACATCAGCCTTGCCAGTGCTGTTTAAGTCTGCGCAGCTCGTCAGTATTTTGGTCTTGGACCCTTCTTCACTGATGATGGCACCTAGATACTTAACCCCTAGGCTGCCTGCATGACGAGATAACTCGTCATGGCAAGCATGTATGCTTCGCTGCCACAATGACGAGATAACTCGTCATCGAAATATTCTGACTTTTCCCTGCTTTGCATTCAGTTCGTTGACAAAAATGCTGGTAGCTTTAGCTTGGGGAATCTTTCTGGATTCTATTCATAGCTAGAAACACCATCTGCGTCACGAGGCAGTCCTTTATTTGAACGTTTTGGTTGGGTTACTGGCCGCAGTCTTTGCCTGGCTCCTCTCCTCGCTCGCTCAACAAAATGTCGGACTGACTCCGTGCTCAAGACATGCGCTCGTGGCGAACTAAATCAACCAAGATTACTTTCTTTAGCTAATGCTCAGAAAGAATTGGAGCATAAATTCGAAGGAGAAGACAGTGGTGAACATTTATAGGACGATTTGATAGAAAATAAAGGGAGCAATCAAGAGAGTGGCCAAGATACAACTATCAGTGAGTGATGCAGGCTGTTCAACTCTAGCAGACGAATTTTTAGCAGGGCACCGTATGAGCTATTTTCTTGGCACTCAGCCAACGCGGTCTGATGAAGTGACGGTGTGAGAGGGGTGAAGAGGAGGGGGATGGAGACTGAGGGGGCGTGGCCTCACATCCATATTATCACTTGCAGAAGTCACAATGCATCTATTTCTTTTTCAGTTTTTTTATATTGTGGTTGTTCTAGTATGATTTTGTGTGTGCAGATATCCATTTGTCCAGAAAGTGATATTTTTGTGCAAATTACCAGACTAATGTTTGTAATGAACAAGTTGAAAATGTGACAAAAAACAAAACACAGATTTCAAAACAACAGCATGTCACTTAAAATGCATAAAATGGGAAAACATCATGTGTTTTGTATTCTTTATTCATTTCCCTTTCAGAAAATATATACTTTTATGGGTCTTTCTCCAATAACAAAGAGCACAGAATTTTTTGAAAATTTATACCCGTTTTTTGTGAAAAAACCCTGGCAAATAGATTTCACTTAAATTTTATTTTCCTGGCAGCGAAAGGGTTAAACTGTTTCACTGTTTCCAGCTAATGACTGTTGACATTGATCCTGGAGTTGATTTGGTCTTTCAAGAGTTTCGTCTTCTCTGCGCTGATCTCCATTCCATACCAGGTTGATTTTTTTATCCAAGCAGTTCACCACTTTTTCTAGTTCTTCCTCACTGCCTGCCAGTCCATCAATATCATCTGCAAATTGGAGATGTATGTGATGGTACATCCTCAGAATCTGATAGTTCCAGAGTGTCATTCCAAGGCATCAGTCATTATACATACCAGGAATATGTTGAAGAGTATATGGGATAGAAGACACCATTGACAGACCCCAACTGTGTTGTGGAACTAGTCGCTGACAATTCCTTTCTTTCCGTTGTATCATGCTGACTCTGGACTGCCTTTGCTTTGTCAACTCTTTCACAACAATGACTGCCCCCATGCTGTTATTCTTTTCAGACAGTCTTGTGTTTCATGACACTGTTCTTCAACCCAGTTCTCCTGCTGGCTGCCTTCATGCCTTGTGTAATCGTTTCGTTGACCTCTTTGTACTCTGCTCTCATGTCTCTGTGCCACACAAGTCCCAATTCCCCGCTGTGACCCAGGGCTGAATTGTGTTGGTTGTGTACCTAGCATTCTTCATGTCTCTGTGTCATACAAGTCCCAAAATTAAGTATTAGTATAGCTTTGTCAGAAGTTTGTAGAAAAGGGAAAAGGGGGGGGGGGGGTCATGGAAATACAGAAATCTCTTAATAAAACTTAAGACTATGGACATAAATCTGTTTTGGAAAATGTTTGATTCACAGATAGAACCACTCTTAACTTATGCAGCTGAAATATGGGGGTTACACGAAGATTGTAAGTAGATTGAAAAAGTGCATACTTTTGCAATAAAAAGATTCCTTTGTGTTCCTTTACATACATCTAATAAATTAGTCTATGGGGAAACGGGAAGATATCTGTTATATATCAGAACATATATAAAATGCATTAAATACTGGTTAAAACTCACTGCTTTACCAATGTCGTGACTATGTAGACAGGCCTATGAAATGCTCCTATCAAAACATGAATCTGGTCAGTTTAATTGGGTATCGAGCATTCATAAATTACTGAGTGAGAATGGGTCTGGTATAGTTTGGTTGAGTCAAGAGGTTGGATATGAGCATGGTTTCATAAGTAAATTTAAAGACAGGCTTATCTCATGCTATAAGCAAAACTGGCATTCAAACTTAGAAGCTAACGATAAATACATGTGGTTTTATTCCTTTAAAAGCGTCTTTCAGGCAGAAAAATATTTATCACGTGTAACAAATAAATGGCATAGGGATAGCCTCGTCAGGTTTAGACTGAGAGTGAGTGGACTAAAAAACTTCAAACATTGGTTTTCCAGCAAAAAAGATGTGAATAATGTGTGTCTGTCGTGCGCGAGTGCGATGGAAGATGAAATTCACTTTCTCTGTCACTGTACCGCATACGACGATAAACGAAAAAACTGTAGTATGATAAATTCTTTCTTTGGTAATCCGAGTCACAATCATGTTGTGAGTATTATTTTGAATGATAATGAAAACTCTTTGAAAGCTCTAGCTAGATTCATAGCAGAAGCAATGCTTGTGAGAAAAAAGATACACAAAATGACAACTAATCCAAAGATGATCCACATTTAACCGCACGTTTCATGTATGTATCTGTACGCATGGGAGTGTGTGCATTATTAAGTATGTATTTTGCGCGCGCACACACGCATGTGTGTGTGTGTGTGTGTGTGTGTGTGTGTGTGATGTTAGAACCATTCAAGAGATGCAACAATATGCTTAATATGATATCCCCCTTGTCCTGAGGGCTGTATTGCTATGTGGACAATAAATGACTTTCACGTCTCACAAGTCCCAATTCCCCGCTGTGACCCAGGGCTGAATTTTGTTGGTGGTATTTTCCTACCAATGTACTGGCTGCTTTAGTCCTGACTGTGTTAAAGGTGGTGATTATCACTTCAACATGGTCATCAAGCGCTAGCAGTGGTGCAAACTTTCTGCCAATTGTTGCTTTTAAGTATTCCCAAATTGAAGGATCCTTCAATCTGTCTAGACTGAATTCTGATCTGGCATTTCTGGGTTTGTTAATCTTCTTGAGTTTGACTCTGAAGTTCATGATAACAAGATCACAGTCACTTCAGTCACTTCCAATGTCTCCACCAGTGAACATCCTGGTCTTTGCTCTGTTGTTGCCTGAATGGATGTAACTGATCTGGTTGTGACTGAATCTACCAGGCGCATGCTATGTCCAGAACCACGAAGCCCTGTGCTCCCTAAGAGTGTTGGCCAGAATCATATTGTTGTAGCTAGCAAACTCTGGTAGGAGTTGTCTGTTCTGTCAAAAATGTCTTGGAGCTGGGTGTCGAATTCCTCCACTTGTCATATTAGTCTGAGGTCAAAGCATAGGCTTGTACAGTGAAGTTGAAAGATGCTGCCAGCAGTCTGAAGGTAGCAATCCTGCAGGATATTGGGCAGCATCAATAGACCAAGTTACTGATGTTCTTGATGTTGACATGGAATCATACTCCACTCATGAGTTTGTTCAGGTCTCCACTGAAGGAGAGAACATGTCCTTCTGTTTGATGTTCGTCCAGACCGATCCATCACAGTCTTACAATGTGCCAGGCATACTATATGAGTTCATGTAAAAGTTCTTGCACTTTTCCTGTTTGGGCCATTAATCTTCCATTCCAAGTGGTCGTCATGTTGTTTTCTCCCACAGCATTTGTGTAACCCCCATGAGGAAGAGGCTTAGGCTCTAAACTGAATAAACTTCCGTTTCTTTTCATTTCTACCCCATACCCAACACTCCCCTCCCCCATCCTCCCCCTCACCTTATAAAAGGCAAACACGCCAAGCAGCACCAGGCAAGGGATGAGGTAGTTGATGAAGTCCCAGGCAAAGGAAGCCACCCAGAATGCCAGGGGGCCCACCCCACTCACCACCTGCAGGTGCTTGGCACCAGTCTGTCGCTCACGGATGAGGAAATGGCAGAAGGAGGCAGTGAGGATGGCCATGCCGAAGAGCAAGTTGGAGCCGATGGTCAAGCCCCCAGACAGTGATTGCTTCTGTGCATCAGTGGCAGCATCCTCCTTGCTCTTTGGCATGGGGTAGTTGACTGTTGTGATACGGTGGCCCTCTCCTGCTACCTGCCCACAGTTGTTTTAAGTTTCAGTTTCAAGGAAGTGTCAGAGTGTGCAGATGGATCCATGCAGGCTACACCACATCTGCTGTATACACAAAAAAAGAGAGAAAAAAAATTAAACCTATGGGGAACGGTAACATGCCCTGCACAAAGCAGGTAAAAGGTAAGGGGATTATATGGGAGTACATGTATTCCTGGCAAAAAACGGGGAAAAGGTTAGGGGGATGTTGGTGGAAACAAGTATTCCTGACACAAAACAGGAAAAGGTTAGGGGGATATAGGTAGAAACAAGTATTCCTGACACAAAACAGGAAAAGGTTAGGGGGATATAGGTAGAAACAAGTATTCCTGACACAAAACAGGAAAAGGTTAGGGGGGTATAGGTAGAAACAAGTATTCCTGACACAAAACAGGAAAAAGTTCAGGGGATATAGGTAGAAACAAGTATTCCTGATAAAAAAACAGGAAAAGGTTAGGGGGATATAGGTAGAAACAAGTATTCCTGTCACAAAACAGGAAAAGGTTAGGGGGATATAGGTAGAAACAAGTATTCCTGACACAAAACAGGAAAAGGTTAGGGGGATATAGGTAGAAACAAGTATTCCCAGCATAAAACATGGAAAAGATTAGGGGATTTTAGGCAAAATCATGTATTCCTAGCACAAAACAGGAAAAAAGTTAGAGGATTAAAGGGTAAAACTGGTATTCCTAGCATAAAATTGGGAAAATGTTGGTGTATTTTATGCGAAAACTGGTATGGAATTACAGAGGAAAACAGGTATTCCTAGCAGAAAACAGGACAGGGTATGGGATTACAGAGGACAACAGGTATTCCAAGCACAAAACAGGACAGGGTATGGGATTACAGAGGACAAAAGGTATTCCAAGCACAAAACAGGACAGGGTATGGGATTACAGAGGACAACAGGTATTCCTACCACAAAACAGAAAAAGGTATGGGATTACAGAGGACAACAGGTATTCCTAGCACAAAACAGGACAGGGTATGGGATTACAGAGGACAACTAGTATTCCTAGCACAAAACAGGTATTCCTAGCACAAAACAGGACAGAGTATGGGATTACAGAGGAATCAGGTATTCCTAGCACAAAACAGGGCAAGGTATGGGATTATGGAGGACAACAGGTATTCCTAGCACAAAACAGGGCAGGGCATGGGATTACAGAGGACAACAGGTATTCCTAGCACAAAACAGGAAAAAGGTATGGGATTACAGAGAACAAAAAGTATTCCTAGCTCAAAACATGACAGGGTATGGGATTACAGAGGACAACAGGTATTCCTACCACAAAACAGAAAAAGGTATGGGATTACAGAGGACAACAGGTATTCCTAGCACAAAACAGGACAGGGTATGGGATTACAGAGGACAACAGGTATTCCTAGCATAAAACAGGAAAGGGTATGGGATCACTGAGGTTTTCCTGTTGGCAGCCATACTTCGTTTTCAGGGTAGTGCATGCTAGGTATGTTCTTGTTTCCATAACCTATCAAACGCTGACATGGAATACAGGATCTTTAACGTGCGTATTTGATCTTCTGCATGTGTATACACACGAAGGGGTTATCAGGCACAAGCAGGTCTGCACATATGTTGACCTAGGAGATTGGAAAAATCTCCACCCTTTACCCACCAGGTGCCGTTACCAAGATTCGAACCCGGGACCCTCAGATTGAAAATCCAACTACCTGGCTATTCCTAGCACAAAACAGGTAAGAGGTTGGATGACTGCAGAGAAACACAGGTATTCCCTGCACAAAACAGGTAAGAGGTTGGATGACTGCAGAGAAACACAGGTGTTCCCTGCACAAAACAGGTAAGAGGTTGGATGACTGCAGACAAACACAGGTATTCTCTGCACAAAACAGGTAAGAGGTTGGATGACTGCAGAGAAACACAGGTATTCCCTGCACAAAACAAGTAAGAGGTTGGATGACTGCAGAGAAACACAGGTATTCCCTGCACAAAACAGGTAAGAGGTTGGATGACTGCAAACACAGGTATTCTCTGCACAAAACAGGTTAGAGGTTGGATGACTGCAGAGAAACACAGGTACTCCCTGCATAAAACAGGTAAGAGGTTGGATGACTGCAGACAAACACAGGTATTCCCTGCATAAAACAGGTAAGAGGTTGGATGACTGCAGACAAACACAGGTATTCCCTGCACAAAACAGGTAAGAGGTTGGATGACTGCAGAGAAACACAGGTGTTCCCTGCACAAAACAGGTAAGAGGTTGGATGACTGCAGACAAACACAGGTATTCTCTGCACAAAACTGGTAAGAGGTTGGATGACTGCAGAGAAACACAGGTATTCCCTGCACAAAACAAGTAAGAGGTTGGATGACTGCAGAGAAACACAGGTATTCCCTGCACAAAACAGGTAAGAGGTTGGATGACTGCAAACACAGGTATTCTCTGCACAAAACAGGTTAGAGGTTGGATGACTGCAGAGAAACACAGGTACTCCCTGCATAAAACAGGTAAGAGGTTGGATGACTGCAGAGAAACACAGGTATTCTCTGCACAAAACAGGTAAGAGGTTGGATGACTGCAGAGAAACACAGGTATTCCTCGCACAAAACAGGTAAGAGGTTGGATGACTGCAGAGAAACACGTGTATTCCCTGCACAAAAAAGGTAAGAGGTTGGATGACTGCAAACACAGGTATTCCCTGCACGAAACAGGTAAGAGGTTGGATGACTGCAGAGAAACATAGGTATTCCTAGCACAAAACAGGTAAGAGGCTTGGGATTATAGGGGAAAACAGATCTAAACTCTTTTCACATTTCCTAAGTGGTTTTGGTGAGCTATGTCTCAATGACACTTGTCTGACTTTTTCTAAGTGTTTCGAATAACAAACAGAAAAAAAAAAATCACTATCTTTTAAGTAGCAAATGCATATCTTGGTGACTCAGTTTTCAAGGGTTTTCAAGGATTCAAGGGCCTTGAAAATGGGTACCCACTAATCAAGAAGTTTCAACACATTTCATGGAGTGTATGAACCCTATCAGAGAAGATACTGACAAAAATGATAATTGTGATATGCAGGGAAAAAAAGTCATTCCCTCCCTGCTCTCCTCACCTCTCTGACAAAGGCGTTCATGAAGTAAGCCAATGACACAGGCATGGCATGGTAGGGCTGCCCACTGTACCACGCTGTCGCATTCACCAGAGACCCGTCCGCCTCAAACTGCGCCCCGATCACCACCTTCTTATTGTACGTGGACAGCCCCAGTTCGTCTGCCTGTGCCAGGTAAAAATCGGTGACCTTGGGAAACTTTTTGCGGTCAATGGCTTGGATTTGGTCATCCCCAGAGAACTGGGAGGAGTAGCTTGTGGCCAGGGCAAGGCTGTAAGGTGTGGGGGTGATCCCCGAAGTGTAGGCCGAGCAGGTGCTGTCAAACATTTCCAGGGTCAGGTCCAATGATACTTCATTGTTTGCTTGGGGTTTTGCCTGGGTGGGGTCAGAGATCACAAGGAGATCAACAGCTGATATAGAAGGCATCTTCTATGAGTTGTGTATTCTTGTGGACAGAAATGTCCGACAGGGAATATCCAGTTACACTTATACCAACAAACTTGGTGACACAGCCTACCTCAACCACTTTTTGCAGATATTCTAAATCTGCCTCAGTCTCAAAACAAACCAATCAAACAAACAGCACAGGAAAATAATCTTAAATGTGTGAAGAAAAATTTTGGTTACAAATCTGTGGCCAACACTTAAATCTGTATTGATGACGATGCTTGGTGTCTCACAAAATGCCTGTTTTTTCTATAGAAAAGATGTGTATTTACAACTGGTTGATGTTTCATTATGAGGACAGCCAACTGGGTCACACACACACAAACACACAAACACACACACACACACACACACAGAAAATATTGGGGAAGCACTAGAGCGCTACTTGGTCACAGAGCTGAAATGTTACATGTTAACTTCACCGATTCGCTAGGACACATCACTGACTCTTAGAAATAGGACTGACTGGGATGACTCCCTGTAGCTAATGTCCACCCATAACCCAGTAGATGCTGCCTAGGATTGAACACAAGACCCTCAAGTTCAAATTGCAGGAGCCAGAAGTATTGTACTGCATACCCTGTTCTTTGTCACAACATATTTCTCTGTGTGAAATTAGGGCTGCTCTCACTGGGCAGGGCACATCACTACAATGAGAGTGCCACTTCTTTTTTCATTTTTCTGTATGCAGATGTATTTGCTTTCCTATCAAAGTGGATTTTTCTACAGAATTTTTGCTAGGGACAATACTCCGTTGTTTTATTTAAATGTACTGAGTGCATGTTACACAAGGGGTGTCAGTTTACTGTTTCATCCAAATGACTAGCATAAGAGGAGAAAATGCCGGTAAGTGTGAGATTTGAACCTGTTTAGCTCAGATTCCCTGGCTTCCTAGAGGGTGTGTTACCACTGGGCCACCACTCCACAGTGCTGACCTTCTCGGATGGGATGGCAAGAATGGTGAAGAAGACCGGCAGGGCCAGCTGCACAGCAGAGATGATGCGGTTGCGCCTGGTGTGGATGGCCTTCTTCACAAACATGCCCCAGAAGCGGGACAGGTTCAACTTAAAACCGCTCAGACGACTGTAGCTGTTGTCCAGCGCCATCTTGGCTGAAAAAAAAAGTTTGGGGAATTCATGTGTGTGGTGTGTACAGACACACGCTAAATTGTTGGATTCAGTCATGTGTGTCCTGTGTGGAGAGCAGATGTGCATTTACTTGTAGGATCAATGTGTGTAGTGTGCGCAGATGTGCATTTACTTGCAGGATCCATGTGTGTAGTGTGCGCAGATGTGCATTTATTTGTAGGATCCATGTGTGTGGTGAGAGCAGATGTGCATTTACTTGTAGGATCCATGTGTGTACTATGTGCAGACGTGCATTTACTTGTAGGATCCATGTGTGTGGTGAGAGGAGACATACATTTACTTGTTGTATCCATGCGTGTAGTGATTGCAGACATACATTTACTTGCAGGATCCATGTGTGTGGTGAGAACAGCCATACTTTTACTTGTAGGATCCATGTGTGTGGTGAGAGCAGACAAACATTTATTTGTAGGATCCATGTCTGGTGAGAGCTGACATACATTTACTTGTAGGATCCTATGTGTGGTGAGAGCAGACATTCATTTACTTTAAGGATCCATGTGTGTTGTGGGAGCAGACATACATTTACTTGTAGGATCCATGTGTGTGGTGAGAGCAAACATATATTTACTTGTTATATCCATGTGTGGTGAGAGCAGACATACATTTACTTGTAGGATCAATGAGTGTGGTGAGAGCAGACATACATTTACTTGTAGGATCCTATGTGTGGTGAGAGCAGACATACATTTACTTGTAGGATCCTATGTGTGGTGAGAGCAGACATACATTTACTTGTAGGATCCATGTGTGGTGAGAGCAGACATACATTTACTTGTAGGATCCATGTGTGTGGTGAGAGCAGACATACATTTATTTGTAGGATCCATGTGTGGTGAGAGCAGACATACATTTACTTGTAGGATCCATGTGTATGGTTAGAGCAGACATACATTTATTTGTAGGATCCATGTGTGTGGTGAGAGAACACATACATTTACTTGTTGGATCCATGTGTGTGGTGAGAACAGACATACATTTACTTGTAGGATCCATGTGTGGTGAGAGCAGACATACAGTTGGATGGTCTCCCGAATCTGTGCCTGTGTGTCCATCTTGAATTAGATTTTGGGGAGGAATTTGTTGAGGGGGGACAAGTCCAAAACTGGTCTCCACCCTCCCGAGACCTTTGGAATCACCAACAACCAGCCGTAAAAACCGGGGCCCGGGTCCGAGAGTTGAGATATAGCCCCATGAGGAGTGGGTGCGATATCTCTTTTTCTAGGATGCTCTCCTGCTCCGTCGAGCTGGGCACCTAAGGAGGAGGAGTGGATCTTAGAGGGGGGAGGTCCTCCACCCAAGACAGCATGTACCCCGACTCTAGCACCGACATAATTCCGTCGTTGAGTCCCAGAGCACACCACTGATGTGCATGCCGGGACAAGTTTCCTACTTGGAGGGGCTGAACGACTGGCGGTGCTGAATCGGGGCCCAGTCATTCGGGGTGCTGCCTTCTGGCCTTGGGCATGGCCGGTCGGCTTGGACGGACATAAGGTGGTTTATTCCTCTGCCACTGATTCAGCACACGCTGCCTTGACAGGCGGCGTGGTATATGGAGGGGCCCTGGTGGCCGGTCTCTTCAATGGCATAGAACCCTGGAGCCCATGAGAGGTGTGGGCCAAATATGAGGCCACCTCCCTGTTTGTCTCTGCCCTGTGGCTGACAAAATGGGGCGGGAACTGGCCGAAGAGGGAGTGCTGCTGTGCTGGGATGGACCGCAGGGCAGCCCTCTCCTCCACAGGAATGTTAGAGAGGCTGAAAATGGCATCACGCCGCGCTAGCACAGTATTGAAGTGAAGGCTGGTAGCTGTATCTGCAGCTGCCGTGAGACCAGATGCTACCCTATTGCCAAAAGCGTGTAACCTCTGGTCGGTGAAGAGGCCCTGGCGGGACAGAGGAAGGAGACCCCTTGTCCTGATTAACCGGACACTGTTCCCACAGCTCATTGGCCCTGTGAAGGAACGTGTCGAAGGTGTACGCCGTGGAAACCTCGAGAGGGCAGCGGCGGGCCAATTTGTCCCACTCTGCTAACGTTTTAAAGGATAGGTTAGCTGAAGTGGGGAAGGTGGTGTGCTGTGAGACCAACATCCTGTCCTGTGCGGAGGGCTCTGCTCCGCTGTAGGCAGGGTGGTCCTGTGTGTACCAGGACCACACCCCTCCCTTGGAGGAATCTTTAAGAAACTTTCCCGGGGAAAAGGCGCCCGGGGCAGAGAGGGACTCCCTGCCTGGAGGAGGGATGGAAGCAGCACCCCTGACAGTGCGGGCTGGCTTATTAAGCCATACCTGCACCATTTCTGGCACTCTGAGTTGCCTTGTGGTTCTGGAGTTAGAGTCACATGGCGTAAGGAGGGTCAAGGGTAACAAAGTAGCCTGAGGGACTGATTCGGCATACGTGACCCTATTGGGGAGGGTCAGTTCGAGCTCGGCAAAGTCCGAGTTTGGTTCAGGCTGGTCCCTAGGGAGGCACGGGCTCAATCTGTCCCCCCTGGGATGTGGGTGAAGAGTGCTCATCTGCTTGTTCGTCCTCATCCGACGACAGGGGCTCCCACTCTTGTTCGCAGTCCATCCCCTGCTGGGTGCCATCCCAAGTGGATGTACCCACTGGGGCGTCCTGTGAGCTGTGGTCAGCCCAGCGGGATGAGCTGGGACGATCCCAAGCCGGGACCCTGGCCGCCACTGTTATGTCCTTGACACCTGAAGCGGGTGGGGAGCGTGTGGACCGTAGGTCCAACCATGCTTGGGATGGTGGGAGCCACACCTTTTCAGAGAGGGCGTCCCTGGATGCAAGAGGGACCCACGAGTGCTGTGAGGGGACAAACACCCACTCATCTCACTGTAGGACCGAGGGCTGGGCAGGTGGGGACTGCCGGCTCCGCTGGGCCGAGTAGGGCCCCTGAGCAGCCGTCGGTCCTGACAAGGAGGCCGTTGTGACCGTGGAGGTCACCTGTGGGTTGACAGAGGCCCGATTTGTGGACAGAGTGGCAATATTGGTCGAGGAGCTCGACCTGACCGACAAGAAGTCAATCCCACTTGTCGGGGCTGTGTGTGTCACCCTGTGAGATGTGCTGGGTTGGGTCCGGTGGGGAGCGGACAAGGGGCTGGCCCTTGGTGCTCCCGGCAACCCAGTGTGCACCCTAGGTGCGCCCCAGTACGGGTAGAATGGGGGTAACCTACCGTGGGCACCAGCCATACTGTGACCCAAACCCCAAGGGTCACTGGTGCGTTGACCTCCATGAAGGGAACAACCTGGCCAAGTCGGAGGGAGGTCAGGTCCGACTTGGGTGTCAGTCCCACCCGAAGACGAGCGGGCTGACTGCCCGGAACCGCCTGACACGCACGGGCCTCCCCCAGCAGGGGAGACCAGCCGGATAGCGGGAAGACCTGCAGAGCAGGTTGCCACACGCCCCGAATCCCCTCCCGTGGGGAGACTGGGGTGGCTTGGAAGGGGGTGGGCAAAGTAGAGATCCCCCCCCGGAACCAAATTTTTCTCCCCCCCCAAAAGGAGGTGGGGGAGGGGGGTCGACAGAGAAGGGAGGAGGGGGAACAACAATGGGGCACGTGAGGGCCGTCTCCGAGTGGGGACCCGGGTAATGGCCGGGCGCGGCCTCCCCTTGGGAGTCCGCGCCTAGCTGCGAGTCCCCACAGCACGGAGATGACTTGCCATTCACCCTTCTCCCTGCCTCGCGCTGGGACACCTCGGGAGGCGACGCTCGTACCTCTTTCCCCCCGGTCCCCTTCATGACCGTTTTACTGGTACGAAAGTCGCCTCTGCGATCAGCGTCTAACGACGCCTCGCCGCAGTCCGTATCGGGAGGAATCATGAGCTCCGGGCCTGGGAGAGTCTCTTGCCGAGTCTCAATCCCAGCATCATGATCCCCTGCCTTCGTGGTATGGCACACGAGGCATGGAACCCGCGCTTAGGCACCCAGCGAAAATCCGACCCCCAACAGAGAAAGGAAAGACAGGATCGACTTAGAGGCAGAAAAAATCGAACGAATCGAGGGTGCCGAGTCGAATCGAGTACACAGAATGTAAGAATACAATAAACACAAGCCGCATGCAACAAAATAAGGCCAAAAGGATACGCTGAATAGCCGAAAAAAGCGTAAGACGAGACAGAGCGTAAACCTGACAAGATGGCGTGGAGAGCCTTGGCCAAAGAAATGATTAAGCGCTTATAGTTTTAGAGGCGTTTGATCAGCTGAGAGCGGGTGGGCCCGTCTTTTCACTGTTAGCCGCGCGAAATTTGGCCAAGCAGAGCAAACCAATAGGCCTAGTTTGCATCAGTTTGACATGGTACAGTATATGACACCAAACATACATTTACTTGTAGGATCCTATGTGTGGTGAGAGCAGACATACATTTACTTGTAGGATCCATGTGTGTGGTGAGAGGAGACATACATTTACTTGTAGGATCCATGTGTGGTGAGAGCAGACATACATTTACTTGTAGGATCCATGTGTGTGGTGAGAGCAGACATACATTCACTGTAGGATCCATGTGTGGTGAGCAGACATACATTTACTTGTTGGATCCATGCATACAGTGACTGCAGACATACATTTACTTGTAGGATCCATGTGTGGTGAGAGCAGACATATATTTACTTATAGGATCCATGTGTGTTATGAGAGCAGACATACATTTACTTGTAGGATCCATGTGTGGTGAGAGCAGACATACATTTACTTGTTGGATCCATGTGTGTGATGACAGCAGACATACATTTACTTGTAGGATCCATGTGTGGTGAGAGCAGACATACATTTACTTGGTGGATCCATGCGTGTAGTTATTGCAGACATGCATTTACTTGTTCACACTCACTGACTCAGGCATGTATATACTACATAATTTTATAATTAAAGACATACACACAAACACAAACATACACCCACATGTTTGTACATTAACACATAATGGTTTTGTGTCCACACAGTAAGCTGACTGAACCCGTATAAATGTCTAACTCTCACTTCCATGCCAACACAAACATTCTCCCCATTCCTCTTCTTTGCTCCTGACATCTCTTTCCACAAAGGCACACATTTACCATCCTCCTGAGGAAGGTGGCAGAATGGTTAAGACGGTCACCTGCCAATACAGTGTCCGTGAGGGTATGGGTTTGAATCCCACTCTCGCCCTTCTCCCAAGATTGACTGGAAAATAAACTGAGCATCTAGTCATTTGGATGAGATGATAAACCAAGGTCTTGTGTGCAGCACACACATGGCACACTGAAAAATAACTCATGGCAACAAAAGCACTGCCTTCTGGCAAAATTATGTAGAAGGAATCCACTCTCATAGGCACACTTATGCATACATATGCATACGCTCAAAGCCTGACTGAACACGCTGGGTGCTGTTGCTGGTCAGGCATCTACCTAGCAAATGTGCTGTCACGTATATGGATTTGTCCAAATGCAGTGATGCCTCCTTGAGAAAAAGAAATTGAAACTAAAACTCCCATCCTCCCCAACCCCATACCCCTCACACACACACACACACACACACACACACCCACACACACCCACCCATGTACCTTTCAAACTGTGAGCATCTGGGCCTGCCACTCCGTCCATCACAGGTCTGTCATCGACCCCTGTACTATCCCCAGGCAGTTTCCTATTCTTATTGCCAGAGTCAACGTTTGTTAAATGCATACTGGCAGAACCACTGACGTTACTGGACCGAATCAGATCACTGTTCCTGCTGCTGCTGACTCCCAACACATCACTGGCATTACCAGACTGATTCAGAACACGTTTCCTGCTGCTGCCGTCATCTTCTTCCACCCTACTGGACTCCTCGCTGACAGGTTGTGAAGATACGGCTTTGTCACTGGACTTGCCCACACCACTGACAGTGTTGCTGTCATCTTCTTCCTCCGTACTGGAGCCCTCCCTGGAGCCAGATGGTGAAGTTACACTTTTGCTGCCAGACACGTTGCTGTCATCTTCTACCACTTCTTTGGAGCTCACACTGCTAACAGGTATCTTTGGTCGTGAAGTTAGGGCCTTGTTACTGGGTTCATTGTCGTCATGTGCTGCGTTACTGGCGCCCACCCTGGTAACAGGCATCTCTGCCATCACTATTGATACAAAACAGTGACAAGCACACCAAGAGAGAGACTGAGAGGGGAGAGAGTGAGAGAGCTAGCGACAGAGGTGATGTAAAAGAGATACACATTACTGACAGAAAGATGGAGATGTGTCACATACACACATAAAAAAACAACAACACATAAGGAGATACAAAATACAGACACACACACATGGAGATAAAACACACACAAATGAACTTATCACACTCACACTCACACACACACACACACACTTACTTGAGGAACACCTCCTCCATGGTGGTGGCAGTGGCCCCAAAACTAGTGATGTCCAGCTCAGCGCTCTCTCGCTCAATCACCCTGAACAGTTTTGGGAACAGCGATACATCCTCTTTCGGCAGCAGGTAAGACAACTCCGACCCCATATGGCTCTCCAGTGTAGCCCTCGCCACCTGGCTCTGTATCACGGCCGTTACTCTGGCCTCGTCACACTGTGGCCCTTTCACCATCACCAAGTGGTACCCTGCCCCTGTCATTGATGGACTGATGTGGATATAGATAACCTGTCTCTGTCATCAATGGTGGACTGATGTGGATACCTATATAGGTACCCCGCCCGTCATCATTGATGGACTTATGTGGATACCTATATAGGTACCCTGCCCCTGTCATCACTGATGCATTGATGTGGATACCTATATAGGTACCCTGCCCCTGTCATCATTGATGGACTGATGTGGATATCTATATAGGTAGCCATCTATAAACAATTTAAACAGATATCAGTGCAACAGTACCAGTAGCAAAGTCACACTATAGGAACATTCCAATTGAGCTATGTAACAGGGATCCAGCAACTTATTCAATGCATGCGTGCATGAGTGCGTGTGTGTGAGAGAGAGAAAGAGAGACAGCATGTGAGAGAGAGAGTGAGTGAGTGAGTGAGTGAGTGTGTGTGTGTGTGTGTGTGTGTGTGTGTGTGTGTGTGTGTGTGTGTATGTGTGTGTGTGTGTGTGTGTGTTTGTGTGTGTGTGTGCATATGTGTGACCTGTACAGCCACTTCCGTGTGCAAAAAATCTACACAGTGACATCTTCCTTGGAACCGAAGGATAACCATTATTATTATTACCACAGAGTTTCTTCAAAAAGAGGGAGGTGCCACAGCACTTCACCATGCCATCTGCCATAATGGCGATCCAAATGTTATTTTCATTGAAGGAGTACAACATTTTATCATTTTTTTCGATCTGACAGTTTGACATCAACCTATTGTACAGTTTATTCAAGAAGAGAAAGATACCACAGAACTTTATTTCATTTATTTCAGTTTTATTCAAGTGGATCAATTGCCGTCAGCTTACCACAGAAATTATTCAAGAAGAGAGAGATACCACAGCACACTATTTCATTTATTTCAATTTTATTCTAGTGGACCCATTGTCGTCAGCCTACCATAGAGCTTCTTCAAGAAGAGGGAGGTGCCACAGCACTTTATTTCATTTATTTCAATTTTATTCTAGTGGACCAATTCCCGTCAGCCTACCGTAGAGCTTCTTCAAGAAGAGGGAGGTGCCACAGCACTTTATTTCATTTATTTCAATTTTATTCTAGTGGACCAATTCCCGTCAGCCTACCGTAGAGCTTCTTCAAGAAGAGGGAGGTTCCACAGCACTTGACCACACCCTCGGCCATGATGGCGATGCGGTCACCCAGGACGTCTGCTTCGTCCATGAAGTGGGTGGACAGCAGCATTGTCCGCCCCTTGCAGTGGCGCTGCAGGATGTCCCATGTCTGGCGCCGTGCCCCAGGGTCCATGCCTGCTGTCGGCTCGTCCAGTATCACAATCTGCACATGTGGAGAAAGTTGGGAGGAGTGGGGTGGGACATTGAAATTGTCGAGCACTTCCATTCTGTGTATGAATGTGTTGTGCATGCAAAAAAATACAAAAAAATGGAAGTGGGTATGATTATGAAATGGGAATAATGGGTGAGTGCAATTGCCTTCCATTCCTTCCATGCTGTGTGTCTATGTGTTGTGCACATTGCCATCCATTCCTTCCATGCTGTGTCTATATGTTGTGCACATTGCCTTCCATTCCTTCCACACTGTGTGTCTATGTGTTGTGTACATTGCCTACCATTCCTTCCTTGCTGTGTGTCTATGCGTTGTGCACATTGCCTTCCATTCCTTCAACACTATGTGTCTATGTGTTGTTCACATTTCCTTCCATTCCTTCAACACTGTGTGTCTATATGTTGTATACATTGTCTTCCATTTCTTCAACACTGTGTGTCTATGTGTTGTGTAAATTGCCTTCCATTCCTTCAACACTGTGTGTCTATGTGTTGTGTACATTGCCTTCCATTCCTTCAACACTGTGTGTCTATGTGTTGTGTACATTGCCTTCCATTCATTCAACACTGTGTGTCTATGTATTGTGCAAATTGCCTTCCATTCCTTCCATGCTGTGTGTCAATGTGTTGTGCACATTGCCCTCCATTACTTACATGCTGTTTGTTTATGTGTTGCGCGAATTTCCTTCCATTCCTTCAATACTGTGTGTCTATGTGTTGTGTACATTGCCTTCCATTCCTTCTATGCTGTGTCTATGTGTTGTGCATACTGCCTTCCACACTGTGTCTATGTGTTGTGGACAATGCCTTCCATTGCTTCCACACTGTGTATGTGTTGTGCACATTGACTTCCATTCCTTCCATGCTGTGTGTCTGTGTTGTGCACATTGCCTTCCATACTGTGTGTCTATGTGTTGTGCACATTGCCTTCCATTCCTTCAACACTGTGTCTATGTGTTGTGCACATTGCCTTCCATTCCTTCCATACTGTGTGTCTATGTGTTGTGCACATTGCCTTCCATTCCTTCAACACTATGTGTCTATCTGTTGTGCACATTGCCCTCCATTCCTTCAACACTGTGTGTCTATGTGTTGTGCACATTGCCTTCCATTCCTTCCATACTGTGTGTCTATGTGTTGTGCACATTGCCTTCCATTCCTTCAACACTGTGTGTCTATGTGTGGTGTACATTGCCTTCCATACTGTGTGTCTATGTGTTGTGCACATTGCCTTCCATTCCTTCAAACACTGTGTGTCTATGTGTGGTGTACACTGCCTTCCATACTGTGTGTCTATGTGTTGTGCACATTGCCTTCCATTCCTTCAACACTGTGTGTCTATGTGTTGTGCACATTGCCTTTTATTCCTTCCATGCTGTGTGTCTATGTGTTTTGGACATTGCCTTCCATTCCTTCCATGCTGTGTGTCTATGTTTTGTGTACACTGCCTTCAACTCCTTCAACACTATGTGTGTATGTGTTATGGACATTGCCTTCCACTCCTTCAACACTATGTGTCCATGTGTTGTGGACATTGCCTTCCATTCCTTCAACACTGAGTGTCTATGTGTTGTGGACATTGCCTTCCATTCCTTCAACACTGTGTATCCATGTGTTGTGTACTTTACCTTCCATTCCTTCCACACTGTGTGCCTATGTGTTGTACAATTGCCTTCCGTTCCTTTCATGTTGTGTGTCTACGTGTTGTGCACATTGCCTTCCATTCCTTCAACACTGTGTGTCTATGTGTTCTACACATTGCCTTCCATTCCTTCCATGCTGTTTGCCTATGTGTTGTGCACATTGCCTTCCATTCCTTCCACACTGTGTGTCTATGTGTTGTACACATTACCTTCCGTTCCTTTCATGCTGTGTGTCTATGTGTTGTGCACATTGCCTTCCATTCCTTCAACACTGTGTGTCTATGTGTTGTACACATTGCCTTCCATGCTGTTTGTCTATGTCTTGTGCACATTGCCCTCCATTCATTCATCACTGTGTGTCTATGTGTTGTGGACATTGCCTTCCATTCATTCAACGTCTATGTTTTGTGGACATTGCCTTCCATTCATTCAACATCTATGTAATGTGGACATTGCTTTCCATTCCTTCAACACTGTGTGTCTATGTGTTGTGGACATTGACATCCATTCCTTCCATGCTGTGTGTCTATGTGTTGTGCACATTGCCATCCATTCCTTCCATGCTGTGTCTATATGTTGTGCACATTGCCTTCCATTCCTTCCACACTGTGTGTCTATGTGTTGTGTACATTGCCTACCATTCCTTCCTTGCTGTGTGTCTATGCGTTGTGCACATTGCCTTCCATTCCTTCAACACTATGTGTCTATGTGTTGTTCACATTTCCTTCCATTCCTTCAACACTGTGTGTCTATATGTTGTATACATTGTCTTCCATTTCTTCAACACTGTGTGTCTATGTGTTGTGTAAATTGCCTTCCATTCCTTCAACACTGTGTGTCTATGTGTTGTGTACATTGCCTTCCATTCATTCAACACTGTGTGTCTATGTATTGTGCAAATTGCCTTCCATTCCTTCCATGCTGTGTGTCAATGTGTTGTGCACATTGCCCTCCATTACTTACATGCTGTTTGTTTATGTGTTGCGCGAATTTCCTTCCATTCCTTCAATACTGTGTGTCTATGTGTTGTGTACATTGCCTTCCATTCCTTCTATGCTGTGTCTATGTGTTGTGCATACTGCCTTCCACACTGTGTCTATGTGTTGTGGACAATGCCTTCCATTGCTTCCACACTGTGTATGTGTTGTGCACATTGACTTCCATTCCTTCCACGCTGTGTGTCTGTGTTGTGCACATTGCCTTCCATACTGTGTGTCTATGTGTTGTGCACATTGCCTTCCATTCCTTCAACACTGTGTCTATGTGTTGTGCACATTGCCTTCCATTCCTTCCATACTGTGTGTCAATGTGTTGTGCACATTGCCTTCCATTCCTTCAACACTATGTGTCTATCTGTTGTGCACATTGCCCTCCATTCCTTCAACACTGTGTGTCTATGTGTTGTGCACATTGCCTTCCATTCCTTCCATACTGTGTGTCTATGTGTTGTGCACATTGCCTTCCATTCCTTCAACACTGTGTGTCTATGTGTGGTGTACATTGCCTTCCATACTGTGTGTCTATGTGTTGTGCACATTGCCTTCCATTCCTTCAAACACTGTGTGTCTATGTGTGGTGTACACTGCCTTCCATACTGTGTGTCTATGTGTTGTGCACATTGCCTTCCATTCCTTCAACACTGTGTGTCTATGTGTTGTGCACATTGCCTTTTATTCCTTCCATGCTGTGTGTCTATGTGTTTTGGACATTGCCTTCCATTCCTTCCATGCTGTGTGTCTGTTTTGTGTACACTGCCTTCAACTCCTTCAACACTATGTGTGTATGTGTTATGGACATTGCCTTCCACTCCTTCAACACTATGTGTCCATGTGTTGTGGACATTGCCTTCCATTCCTTCAACACTGTGTGTCTATGTGTTGTGGACATTGCCTTCCATTCCTTCAACACTGTGTATCCATGTGTTGTGTACTTTACCTTCCATTCCTTCCACACTGTGTGCCTATGTGTTGTACAATTGCCTTCCGTTCCTTTCATGTTGTGTTGTCTACGTGTTGTGCACATTGCCTTCCATTCCTTCAACACTGTGTGTCTATGTGTTCTACACATTGCCTTCCATTCCTTCCATGCTGTTTGCCTATGTGTTGTGCACATTGCCTTCCATTCCTTCCACACTGTGTGTCTATGTGTTGTACACATTACCTTCCGTTCCTTTCATGCTGTGTGTCTATGTGTTGTGCACATTGCCTTCCATTCCTTCAACACTGTGTGTCTATGTGTTGTACACATTGCCTTCCATGCTGTTTGTCTATGTCTTGTGCACATTGCCCTCCATTCATTCATCACTGTGTGTCTATGTGTTGTGGACATTGCCTTCCATTCATTCAACGTCTATGTTTTGTGGACATTGCCTTCCATTCATTCAACATCTATGTAATGTGGACATTGCTTTCCATTCCTTCAACACTGTGTGTCTATGTGTTGTGGACATTGACATCCATTCCTTCCATGCTGTGTGTCTATGTGTTGTGGACATTGCCTTCCATTCCTTCAACACTGTGTGTCTATGTGTTGTACACATTGCCATCCATTCCATCCATGCTGTTTGTCTATGTGTTGTGCACATTGCCTTCCATTCCTTCCACACTGTGTGTCTATGTGTTGTACACATTACCTTCCGTTCCTTTCATGCTGTGTGTCTATGTGTTGTGCACATTGCCTTCCATTCCTTCAACATTGTGTGTCTATGTGTTGTACACATTGCCTTCCATTCCTTCCATGTTATGTGTCTATGTGTTGTGGACATTGCCTTCCATTCATTCAACACTGTGTGTCTATGTGTTGTGGATATTGCCTTCCATTCATTCAACACTGTGTGTCTATGTGTTGTGGACATTGCCTTCCATTCATTCAACGTCTATGTGTTGTGGACATTGCCTTCCATTCATTCAACGTCTATGTCTTGTGGACATTGCTTTCCATTCCTTCAACACTGTGTGTCTATGTGTTGTGGGCATTGCCGTCCATTCCTTCCATGATGTGTGTCTATGTGTTGTGGACACTGCCTTCCATGCTGTGTGTCTATGTGTTGTGTACACTGCCTTCCATTCCTTCCACACTGTGTGTCTATGTGTTGTGCACATTGCCTTCTATTCCTTCCACACTGTGTGTATATGTGTTGTACACATTGCCTTCCATTCCTTCAACACTGTGTCTATGTGTTGTGGACATTGCCTTCCATTCCTTCAACACTGTGTCTATGTGTTGTGGACATTGCCTTCCATTCCTTTAACACTGTGTCTGTGTTGTCTACATTGCCTTCCATTCCTTCCACACTGTGTGTCTATGCATTGTGCACATTTCCTTCCATGCAGTGTGTCTATGTGTTGTGTACATTGCCTTCCATGCTCTGTGTCTATGTGTTGTGCACATTGCCTTCCATTCCTTCCATGCTGTGTGTCTATGTGTTGTGTACATTGCCTTCCATTCCTTCAACACTGTGTGTCTATGTGTTGTGCACATTGCCTTCCATTCCTTCCACGCTGTGTGTCTATGTGTTGTGCACATTGCCTTCCATTCCCTCCACACTGTGTGTCTATGTGTTATGCACATTGCCTTAATAAATAATAATAATAATGGTATTCATATAGCGCTGAATCTTGTGCAGAGACAAATCAAAGCCCTTTTACACCAGTCATTTACACGCATGCATAACTCTAAAACTGTAGAAACTTAAGACAAGGAAGGGCAGGCAAGGGAGGCTATTTTGGGAAGAGGTGGGTTTAAGGCCAGACTTGAAAGAGCTGAGTGAGGAGAATTGACGAAGTGAAAAAGGAAGTTCATTCCAATTGCAAGGTCCAGAGACAGAGAAAGAATGGCGGCCAACAGTCGAGTGTTTGAATCTGGGTATGCGTAAACAGAGTGGATCCGAAGCCGATCATAGTGAGCGAGATGGAGTGTAGAGGTGAAGGCAGCCGCAGAGATAGGAAGGGGCAGTTTTGTGAATACATCTATAACATAGAGTGCTGATCTTGTACTTTATTCGGTGTGAGACAGGGAGCCAGTGGAGATGTTGCAAAAGAGGAGTGATGTGCTGAGATCTTTTCTTTCTGAGGACAAGTCGGGCAGCAGAGTTTTCTATGCGCTGAAGGGACTGAATGGATGAAGCAGGCAAACCAGACAATAGAGTTACAGTAGTCAAGGTGAGAGAGAAAGAGAGAAACAACAAGTCTAGATGTTGCATCAGTGGACAGATATTTCCGGATGGCACTGATGTGCCTTCCATGCTGTGTCTGTGTGTTGTGTACACAAACAAATATAAAAAGATGGGGGACACTTTTGTAACCCCTTCTTCAAAAATGCCTACTCCAAACAAGGGAATTGTGGGGTCTGAGCTTAGTGCATAAGCTCTCAACTTACAGTCCACATCAGATACTTTGTTTCTTGGTTTCTTCTTCTTTGTTCGGGGGCTGCAATACTCACATTCACTCCTATGTACACGAGTGGGCTTTTATGTGTACAACCGTTTTTACCCCGACATGTAGGCAGCCTTACTCCGTTTTCGTGGGTGTGCATGCTGGGCATGTTCTTGTTTCCATAACCCAACAAACACTGACATGAATTACAAGATCTTTAATGTGCGTATTTGATCTTCTGCTTGCGTATACACACAAAGAGGGTTCAGGCACTAAGCAGGTCTGCACATATGTTGACCTGGGAGATCGGAAAAATCTCCACCCTTTCCCCACTTGTCGCCCCTACCGAGATTAAAACCCAGGACCCACAGACTGAAAGTCCAATGCTTTAACCACTCAGCTATTGCGCCCGTCTATTTCTCAGTTTGATCATATTGCTTCTGACATTCTGTTTTCTTCCAATTCATTAGTAACGTGACTGATTCCATACAGATCAGCAATGTAAAGCCAAATCCAGTATCACCTCTCAATAAGACTTGAATGGTTTATGGTACCAATTTGGAGTCACAAAACAGTACCACCAGTAGGCACTACAGCAGGAAAAGAGAAGAAGAAAATCTGTGCCTCTGGTTTGGAAATATGTCCCTTCTTTTTTTCCTTTTGTCAATTATGTAGGATCATACACTCTGACTAGATCAAGTAGATACCCCTGGAAACAGAGTATGGCTGCCTAGATGGCAGGGTAAAAATGGTCAAACATGTAAAAGCCCACTGGTATACATACGAGTGAATATGGGAGTTACGGCCCACAAACCAAGAAGAAGAAAAAGATCAAGCAGATGGCCAATGGACAGGATAAATCAAAACATGGATAAGTATTTTGGCTTAATCCAATAAACACGAAAAAAAACAACTTATAATCTCCAAATATGGTGTAAAACTATATCAGAGCAGAGAGTCTTTGTGTTAATATAACTTGATTACTTTAGAACTGTATTCAAAACGAAACAGATAACAACTCCCTCTGATTGTTTTTAAACCTTTCACCGCCAAACTCGCATTTATGCACAAGCTAGGTAGAGTACCCATGTCACAGAGAGGTGACCAAAGCATGGGTCTGTTATCCATGAACCTACTGCTCTTAATGTTCGGTGGTAGGATAGGCCATATTTTCTACACATCGCAGGGGTAATCCCCAGCTATTCTTAGACGCCATATTTACTGTGCTCATAGCACAAGTGAATTTTGCACTCTTAATTGACTGGCAGTGAAAGGGTCAAACACATTTGTCTGTATTCTAAGGAAATGGAAGTAATCACTTCACCTTGACCCTGTCACTAAGATATCAGTTCTGAATGCGCCATATCCCTTTGTTAACTCCCAGCACAAATCACGGAAAAGGAGGAGGTTATGCTTTGAAGTGGGAATAATGAGTGAGTGTACTGCCCTTCCATTCTGTGTATGTGTGCACAAAAACAAAAACACTGGGAACAGTATGAAATTGGAATAAGAATTGAGTGTGCTGGCTTTCCACTGTCTATGTGTTGTGCGCACAAACAAATATAAAATGAAACAAAACAAAAAAGGCAACCGCACTAATAAATAACAAAACAAGGCACATAAACAAATACAAAACAAAATAAAACACACAAATACAAAACAAAGCAAGGCACACAAACACACAGCAAGCAGCACAAACACAGAACAAAACCAAACACACAGCAAACAGCACAAA
Organism: Babylonia areolata; assembly: GCF_041734735.1. Lineage (NCBI taxonomy): Eukaryota > Metazoa > Mollusca > Gastropoda > Neogastropoda > Buccinidae > Babylonia > Babylonia areolata. The sequence goes on along the minus strand of NC_134900.1, from coordinate 8,656,348 downwards.
CACAGAACAAAACCAAACACACAGCAAGCAGCACAAACACAGAACAAAACCAAACACCCAGCAAACAGCACAAACACAGAACAAAACCAAACAAAACCGTTTTCAATGCACCATAACCCACAGCTTGTTGTTGCTCATTTTTTATTCCCCTGTTCCACTATCAATTCAAGCTTGAACAAAATTCTGTTCAAACCCAAACCAACTCAAACAAAAAGCCAGCACAACAATGACAGTCAACAAACATGCCAGCCCCCTGTCTCTTTCCCCAACAGCAAAAAGCTTACCTTGGATCCCCCGATCAGGGCAATGCCTACACCCAGTTTGCGCTTCTGGCCGCCAGACAGGGTGTGTGACTGGGCAGACCTCTTGGACTCCAGCCCCACCTCCTTGGCCATGTGGGCCACAGCCGCTGGGATCTCTGACTGTGGACAGCCCTTCAGCTGTCGGTGCCAAACATGGAAAATGTACGTGAGCTGATCTCCACTCATGGTTACGTTTAGCGTCATACACAGAAAGTGATGTTTCACATTTAGGACACACAGAGGCTGCATTCACAAAATGTGAGCTGATCTCTTCTAGTATTTATCACAATTTTTGGGTCACATACAGAAAGGGAATTTTCAGTTTTAAACCACACAGAGACTGCATTCAATCGAAAAGACGCAGAATCTGTTTCTGGGAGCTAAAATCAACAACTGCAGCTTGGTGGATCCTATGTTATGGTGAATTATGTGGCATTATAACTTAAAATAATAGTGAGTTGATATATATATATATATATATTGCCTAATCAAATAACTGTTCTGTAAGTGCCTTACAAAACATCATTTCAAATGTGACTATATTACAATTCTTTACACCATCCATCAAGACATGCAGGTTTGACCTACCAAATGAGAAAACATTACAAACTCTGACAATGCATCAAAAGTAGATCATGCAAAGTACAATACAGCAAACTACAATCATCCCCACTCAAGCAGATCTCCTTTAAGCTGACTCATCAGGTAAGCCACCACCTTTCTTTGGCCTCTGCCAACAGCTTCCTTTATCTCTGTAAATTTCCTTGCTTAACTCACTCAGTACGGCCAGTCCTCTCTTCTCCTCTACACAGACCCCTCGGATGTCCAGTGGGTGTCTGAAAGACCCAACCTTTAGCTTCCGTCGTCAGAATTGTGGTATTCTTTGTCAACATTCACCTCTTCAGTATAAGAGCCTTCCGCTTGCAATATTTTGATGGTGGTAACTGGGATGAAACGCTGTTAACGTCGTCTCTTTCGCCGTTCGTATGGAGAGAGTTAAAACTCAACCTCGTATAAGTGGATTCCTCCCACACATCAACCAAATTTTTGTGCCCAGGTAAATCTCCCCCTCCCTGTCATTAGTCAACACTCATGTCACTTTCTGGGCCGAAACCATGAATGTTGTGAAAAACTGCCACATCATAGTCAATGTAGGAGGAAACAATTATTCCCCTGGTAATTATTCCCCTGATCACTGTTAACTTGAATGCATGAAAATGCAATACATTTTGCCATTTCAAACACCAGTTCAAACCATTACACACAAACACACACAAGCAAGCAAAGCAATATATAAAACTGTACACAAGTGCAAGCACTGTATGTAGTTGAAAACTAAAAAAACGAATGATAGACCAGTGAACTAACGTGGAACAAATGCAACCAAGTCAAAACACACGAAAAAATAAATAAATAAATAACATGCATGCCCAAAACTTTAAATGAAATTGTTATCACCTACGTTCAACCGGGGTCCACAAATTAAATAAACCAGTACATGTTAAATAACCAATAGATAAATCTAATACCCAAATAATGTTTAACATGCATGTATCAAGGCAACGCAGAGGCAGAATGGTGACATTTATCACAACCTTATTTTCTGTGTCTTTCTGGTGACAGAGGTTGACTTTCCATTCTAAGGATAATACTTCCAGAAAATGTCAACTTATCCAAGGTGTGGACAGGTCTACCCTTGTATAAGTTGACGATTTTTTTTTTTGGTCCCCAGGGGTCAACTTATGCGTAGTCAACTGTATACAATGTATACATACAAATACACACAGACACACACACACAACACACCCTAATTAGTCAAAGGCAGTTTTGAACAGACGAGTCTTGAGGTTGGTTCTGAGGTGGAAAATGGACTGGGAGTTACATTTATATATGAAAATACTCCCACCATCCCTCCCTACCATGACCCTTCTTCTTCTCCCTCAACTCTGTGGAGTGTCTTTGAGTCACCTCGCAGAAGAACTGAACACCAGATTCCTCCAGACCTGTCGGCTTGTGTCAAAGCCAGGATCTGTGCAAATGGTTTTTCTGTCCATCCTACAATGTTGTCAGTCCACTATTTTTTTTTTTCTGTCTTCCTCTTCAGCTTGCAAAAAGACAATAACAACAAGAAAAACAACAACAACTGAACAGATTCTAACAGTACAAAATGGGTATAGCACATACCCGGGCAAAGAAGGTGAGGTGTTCATCAACAGTGAGAGTATCGAAGAGAATGTTGTGCTGGGGACAGAGGCCCAGGTTACTGCGCACATTGGTGATGTCTGTGCGGATGTCGTAGCCATTGACGTAGGCTGTTCCGGACGTGGGGGAAATGAACCCTGAAAATCAACAAGAGCAGTCTGCATGGGAAGCATTCACTAATTTCATGTCCTCTCACATTTACAGGGCTGATAGAAACACTGCGACAAGGTAACAGACTGTCGAGACAGGCACATGCCCACAAACACACACACACACACATGTGCAACACCCACATACACATATGTGCAAGCAAACACACACACAGATACACAAACACACACACACACACTCACACACACACAGAGAATAAACACTAAGGGAGAGCACCTGTCAGCATGGACATGGTGGTTGTCTTCCCTGCACCATTATGACCCAGCAGAACGGTGATCTGGCCTTCATACATGGTCAGGGTGGAATCTTTCACCGCCGCTTTGTTGTCAAACACCTTAAGACATTCCAGCAACCAAAATGTAAGGCCAAAGAAATCACATTTTCAGTCACAACTGTCATATCAAAGTGAGAACATCACAATATTCTCTCTCAAATGCACACAAAATAATATATCTACCCACCACAAACTCAGGAGCAGCTATAAGTTACACTTATCTGCTTCCTGTTGTAAACACAGATTTGACACAAAAGACTGTCTCTCAAACTCAAACACAATCATAAGAACACTCCTACACACACAAACACACACACGCACAACCAGTTGACAAGCATGCGTGGGCACACATTTACATACAAACCCACACCACACAAACATGTATTTGATATTTATGGATTGTTGATCTCACTGTTGTAATTCATCATTTCTCTGTCAATCCCCTTTGAACACAAAGACAGAAAGAAGGAGAACAGCACACACTGTGCACACACACAGTCGCTCACCTTTCTCAAATGCACCATACTGATGCCCGCAGGCAGACCGCTCGGCTCACGCTCAAAGTGACGATCACCTGTGGTGCCCTCTGTCTTTTCATGCATCGACAATCTCCTTTGCCGTCCACCCCCACACCAGTATGATGGCTGCATTATGACACATGAAAAACAATTTACTTTTAAGAGGTCCAGAAGTTTCTGGAGTTGTTTTTCTGTTCTTCCTATCTACAGAGAAACATTGCACAAGAGCTCCCAGTTCTTCAGCCGTACAAACCTAAAATTCACACCTTTGTCAGTCTGTCAAAGTCCCTCTCTCACATTCTTCAAAACAAGTCTGAAACTATTCCTTTTCAAGCAGACCATGACTCTTCTTAACCCTCAAAGTGCTGGATATAATAAAACATACTTACAGAAATCATGCTTAAAACAAAGGGATCGTTTGCCTCCGCTACCTGTGCTCTGATTTGGGGCATTTGTATGCTTATCAGTAAGAATAAATAGGTAAACCTATACATTTTTGGAAAGTAGAGTGAATGAAGAATCAGATAAAAGTAAGAAAAAGGCTGTACCTTGTAAGTAGTTGGAGATATTCCACAGGATATAAACAACAAATTTTGCAAACTTGTTTTCCAAAAACGTCAACCACAATGTTTATAGGTATTTTCACATCTTTTACAGAGTCAAAATCTCAAAATTGGCATTAAACTGTGCAGAAAATGTTCTGGCTGCAGAATCATGAAATGAATATAACAGAAACAATGAAATTATAAGCACTGTATTATTTGTTTGAGACACACCCACCGACGCCACGCACGCGCACATCTACAATACTTTATGCAATCACAGGCAAAAACATAAATAAATGTTTTCTTTTAGCTCATGTTGCTTTCAAAAGCAGCAAGAATGCTTTAAATCAAAATAATTTCCAGTTTTCTAGCTTGATTTGGTCAAGAAATCGCAATAGACCCATGCCTAACCCACTTTACCACCCCTCCCCACCCCCATCACCCACCCCCCAGTTTTTGTGGCTGGAGACACAAAACTGAATGAACAACAAGCAAGCCAGCATGCCCAAGTGTCAAAATAACAAAGCCGTTTTCACCAGAATCCCTGTCAGCAAATGAATCATCAATAGTGACAAGGTCACTCATTTCCTGAGCTTTGTCAACTTCAGTGTCACTCATTGTTTACAAAAAATACGAAGATCTGGACTTATAAACTTGGTCAAAGTTTGTGCAAACACAAGCAGGGAGGCAGTAACACCAGAACGAGGCAGTTTTACGAAGGCTGCCGAGCATAGCCGTACGATGTCGGACCTTATGTAAACAGAGCCACGATCGTGGCCCATCGCACTTTACCGGGAAAGCCACGATCGTGGCTCATCGCGCTCTCCGGGTTAATCACAGCGTTCAACTTCATCAGCTGTAGTATGGATCCACATCTATTTCCTCCATGTGTGTGTGTGCATGTGAGCATGTGTGTGTGTGTGTGTGTGTGTACGTGTGGATGTATGTGTGGGTGTGTGTGAGTGCGTGCACCGGTGTGTGCATGTGTATGTTTGAGTGTATTTGTGCGTTGTGGTTTGTGTCTGACTTGCATATTATTTAACACTGGTTGAAAGCACTAATTAAATGTACAGTTATTACAGAAACAAAAAAATTTTAAACCCTAACCTAAACTATTCTTCTATTCCGCCATTCTCATTTCACCTAAAACCAGACAAACAGGACTGCTCACCTGGAAGTAAATGAAATTTCAGATTTACTACACACAGAGGGTGCACTCATAGAATGTGACCTGATCCCTTTTGGTATTTGTCATGATTACTTTCTTAGTCACTCACTGAGCACCTGGACAGCAAAGTACCATGGTACATACATAGCTGAGGGGAAATACCATGGGCAGGACATGCCATACATACCTGGAAGGGAAAGTAGGATGGGTAGGGCATGCCATACATACCTGGAAGGGATAATACCATGGGTAGGGAACACCATACATACCTGGAAGGGATAATACCATGGGTAGGGCACACCATACATACCTGGAAGGGAAAGTACCATGGGCAGGGCACACCATACATACCTGGAAGGGAAAGTACCATGGGTAGGGCACACCATACATACCTGGAAGGGAAAGTACCATGGGTAGGGCACACCATACATACCTGGAAGGGAAAGTACAAGGGCCGGGGCACACCATAGGTGCCAGGGTGCACATTGTCCAGGTACCAGGTGAGAATGAAGAAGATCACAGTGTCCATCACCAGCATCAGCATGGCGTGCATCAGGGAAAAGTTATCGTGCTTGCTGGCTGGCTCTGTGAAGCCGTCCCACTGAGCCCCCTTCCCTGGCCGCATCATCATCATACTACACTGAGCTTCTTCATTATCATACTACAATGAGGCTCTTCATCATCATACTACACTCAGCCTCTTCATCACTATACTACACTGAGCCTCTTCATCACCATACTACACTGAGCCCACTTCATCATTATACTACACTGATTCCCCTTCAACATCATACTACACTGAGCCTCTTCACCATCATACTACACTGAGCCTCTTCACCATCATACTACACTGAGCCTCTTCACCATCATACTACACTGAGCCTCTTCATCATTATACTACACTGAGTCCCCTTCATCACCATACTACACTGAGCTTCTTCATCATCATACTACACTCAACCCCCTTCATCACCATACTACACTCAGCCCCCTTCATCACCATACTACACTCAGCCCCCTGTATCATCATACTACACTAAGCCCCTTCATCACCATACTACACTCAGCCCCCTTCATCACCATACTACACTCAGCCCCCTTCATCATCATACTACACTAAGCCCCTTCATCACCATACTACACTCAGCCCCCTTCATCACCATACTACACTCAGCCCCCTGTATCATCATACTACACTAAGCCCCTTCATCACCATACTACACCCAGCCCCCTTCATCATCATACTACACCCAGCCCCCTTCATCATCATACTACATCCAGCCCCCTTCATCACCATACTACACCCAGCCCCCTTCATCACCATACTACACTCAGCCCCCTGTATCACCATACTACACTAAGCCCCTTCATCACCATACTACACCCAGCCCCCTTCATCATCATACTACAACCAGCCCCCTTCATCATCATACTATACTCAGCCCCCTTCATCATCATACTACACCCAGCCCCCTTCATCATCATACTACAACCAGCCCCCTTCATCATCATACTACACCCAGCCCCCTTCATCATCATACTACACCCAGCCCCCTTCATCACCATACTACACCCAGCCCCCTTCATCATCATACTACAACCAGCCCCCTTCATCATCATACTAAGCCCCCTTCATCATCATACTTCAGTTTCAGTTCCTCAAGGAGGCGTCATTATGTTCGGACAAATTCAGAGAAGCTGCACCACATCTGCTAAGTGGATGCCTGACAATAACCCAATGTGCATAGTTAGGCATTGAGTGCATCCACATAAATCTGAGTACCTATCAGACAGGATTTCTTCAACAGAATTTTGCCAGAGGACAACGCTTTCGTTGCCATAACTTCTTTTTCAGTGTGCCATGTGCGTGGTGCACATTGGACCTTCGTTTATTGTCTCCTCCAAATGACAAGACACTCAGATCTTCAAGTAAAAATTTGGGAGAAAGGGTCAGATGAGGATTCAAGCCCAGACCTCCACAGATGCTGTATTGGGAGATAAGCGTCTTAACCATTTTGACACCTTCCTATCACCATACTACACACTTCACCAAAAGTTCATGACCACTTCAAAAAAGCAGTAATGTTCTCATAAATGCTCGAAAATCAAGAGATTTAAATCATCAGGTTGTCTACAGTCTACCAGTGGCCTCTCGTGAATTACTTTTTCAGCTGTTTCAAGCAACATGAAAGGCTTGAAAAAATGTGTTTGAAAACTGGATGTTTCAGCTGAAAAAAATACAGTTGTTGAGTGGTTTATAAATGATAGCTGTTGATTTTCATTGTAAAGTAAGCAAGAAAGCACACCTGGTTATGAGTGGTGCTCATTGCATTGGCTGCATACACCACTGTTTGCTGAAAATTAAGCATCATTTCACCATGCTCCAAAGAAGTGGAGTGATGGCCTAGAGGTAACGCGTCCACCTAGGAAGCGAGAGAATCTGAGCACGCTGATTCAAATCATGGCTCAGCCGCCAATATTTTCTCCCCCTCCACTAGACCTTGAGTGGTGGTTTGGACGCTAGTCATTCGGATGAGATGATAAACCGAGGTCCCATGTGCAGCATGCACTTAGCGCACATAAAAGAACCCATGGTAACAAAAGGGTTGTTCCTGGCAAAATTCTGTAGAAAAATCCACTTCGATAGGAAAAACAAATAAAACTGCAGGCGGGAAAAAACACAAAAACAAGAGAGGCAAGGCCTTCAAGACTCACTTGTGACATGCACTTACTACAACAAATGAATCAAAATACACAAAAAATCAATTGCAAAACAAAAGTCACATGCACCTCCCAACATAAAAATACAGACCACATAAAGGTGTGTTGGATTTCACTTTTTTTTTTCACTTTTAAAAAATCCCTCTTAACCAGCAACCAGAGCTGTCTACCCACCTGTTCCCTCATACAAGCTGATGGTCTTGATGCCACAACCCATGGCCGTGTTGAAGGAAACACAGAAGCTGAGTTTCAGATTCAGAGTGAGTTGTTCGAAGTTCTCACTAACATAGAAAAACAGTGAGAAGGCAGCGAAGAACAGGATCCCTGCCAAGGCTGCCCCTATGTTGGCTGCCACAAAACAAGGGGGAAAGGAATACTGAATAATGTGAGAGCTGGCTTCCCTGCAAAACTATCAAAGAATGAACAATGGGGGGTATTATGAAATGTATTATAAAGTTCTCAAAAAGTCACTTTTTCATTATATTCCTTGATCACTTATCATAGTCAGTGCTATATATCTGAGAAGATGAAATCAAAAGTTCAAACTCCTAAACCAATCAAATGTGAGAGCAAGAGTTTTGAAATAACACTGAATTGATAACTTTGTCTGAAACAGTCTTTAATAGTCACATGATATGGATCGTAGAGCCTTTACAGTTATATAATATATATCCTACAGTCTTCACAGGTCATAAAATGCATACTTACAGCCTTTACATCTACATTACTAAAAATTTCAAGTGACTGTAAAGGAAGACACTGACTGGTGTACCTTTGCTGACAAAAGTGCTGACCAGGAAAGTGAAGGCGATGATGCTGATGGAATAGAGGACAAGGAAGAAGAAGATGAGGGAGGGGTCACTGTAGACAAGGAGAGGCTGGCTGCTCCCTAGCTTGACTGACAAGAAAATCGTGTAGAGGGCACTGGCTATGAACAGATAGAAGAAGAACAGCAGGAACCATGACGTCCAGTGTGCAGCTGAAGACATCCCCATCAGCTTCATTGACTCCTGCCAAAGGAGAACAGTACTTAATGGCAATATCAAAGTCAATAAACTCCTGCAAGAGGAGAACAGTATTCAATGGCAAAAGGAAAGGCAACAAACTGCTGCCAGAGGAGAAGAGCGGTGTTCAGTAACACTACAAAATGCAACAAACTCCTATCACAGGAGAACAATACTCAATGACAGTACAAATGGCAACGGTTTCCTGCCAGAGGAGAAGTTTTCAATGGCAAAACAAAAAGCAATAAACTCATGCCAGAGGAGAACAGTGCTCAATGGCATACAAAAGGCAATAAACTCATGCCAGAGGAGAACAGTGCTCAATGGCAGTGCAAAAGGCAATACACTCATGCCAGAGGAGAACAGTTCTCAATGGCAGTGCAAAAGGCAATACACTCATGCCAGAGGAGAACAGTGCTCAATGGCAGGACAAAAGGCAATAAACTCATGCCAGAGGAGAGCAGTGCTCAGTGCTCAATGGCAATACACAAGGCAATAAACTCATGCCAGAGGAAAACAGTGCTCAATGGCAATACATAAGGCAATCGTTTCCTGCCAGAGGAGAACAGTGCTCAATGGCAGTACAAAAGGCAATAAACTCATGCCAGAGGAGAACAGTGCTCAATGGCAGTACAAAAGGCAATAAACTCATGCCAGAGGAGAACAATGTTCAATGGCAATACACAAGGCAATAAATCACTGCAGCAACACTGCAGGGCCTGGCTGAAGCAGGGATATATTATTGTTGCTTTTTATTCAATTGAAAGAGAAAAGTATGAACATCAACAGACTGAAAGAAGTTTATTCTCCTGACGAAAAGAAAGCACTGTCGCTCGTCCCATAATCTGGCTTAGTCATGGAGGTCCTGCACTACTGAACAAATCACCAACTGTCTCCATTTCTGGCCGTCGTGGGACTGGGCCCCCCCCGAGTTCCAGCAAAGCTCCTCTGTCCACTCAGTGATGTTGTCTTCACTCTCTGCCTCATTTTTCCCCTGCACTGTTCCCTGAAGGATGATCTTGGACAGCCTGTCAGATCTTGTCACACAGCACGCTATCACATAAACAGGCCACACTGTTCTCCCTTCTCTTCTCTGCCATGCTGATTGACGCCTTCCAAGACTGTGACTGGGGCATCTACATCTAGTTTCACACAGATGGCAAACTTTTCAACTTGCAGCGACTCTACGCCAGGTCCAGGGTGTTTGAGGCACTGTTGAGAGAGTTCCTCTTCGCTGATGACTGCGTGCTTGCTGCACACACCCATGAGGACATGCAGTTCATTCTGGACAGGTTCTCAACCTCCTGCAGGCGCTTTGGACTCACCATCAGCCTCAGCAAGACCGAGTCCATGTACCAACCAGCTAGCTCACAGAACGCCACTGCCTCCCCCCAGCCTGCAATCAAGATCAGTGACACAGAGATCAAGTCAGTCGACAAGTTTTGGTACCTGGGCAGCACCCTATGCAGCAATGGAGTCCTTGATGCAGAAGTGACGCTGCGCATCGCCAAGGCCAGCTCCACCTTTGGCAGACTCAATAACACGCTGTGGAATAACAAAGGCATCAGGCTCTGCACCAAAATCAAAACCAACAGAGCTGTTACGCTGACCACCTTGTTGTCTTACTGTGAAACATGGATGACATATCACTGTCACATTCAACAACTTGAGATGCCCACGAAAGATCCTCGGTATAAAGTGGCAAGACAGGGTCTCCAACCTCCAGGTCCTAGAGAGGAGCGGCCTGCCCAGCATCGAAAGCCTGCTGATCCAGTGCCAGCTACGCTGGACAGGACACATTGTCTGCATGACAGACAGCAGGATCCCAAAGATGCTTTTGTATGGTCAGCTGAAGGAAGGCCACCGCAAACTTGGAAGACCCTGCAAGCTCTTTAAGGACACCTTGAAGACAAACCTCAAAGCCTGTGACATAGACATTGCTTCCTGGGAAACTGATGCCCTTGACTGCTCTCGCTGGAGGATGCGGTGCTCTAGTGGCATAATGACATTTGAAAGCACAAGGGGAAGCGTGAGCGAAGGAAGCAGAGCTCAACTTCTGGAGACGTTTTCCCCTGCAACACCTGTGGGAAGTGCTGCGCATCCAGAATCGGTCTCTTCTCCCATATGAGGACACACACTGACAGATAAGCCTGCCTGACTACTTGTCCGTCGGTCTGAAGGGGGACTCCATCAGTACATAAACAGGCCTAAAAACTGGCTGAATGGTAGGGCTGTACAGAATCACACTTTCCAAGGGAAGGTATGTTTTGTTCTGTTTTTGATTGGGCCAAATTAGTTTATGGGCATGCGATGCTGTACCCAAATTAGGATCAGAACAATTAGTTTCAGTGGGTAATATGAAAGAAAAAAAGCAAATAAAAAGGCTGGTATAAATAACAACTTTCAGTGAAAGAACATGAAACCACATCAGATAAAAGAAAAAAAAAAGATTTACTCACTACACACCAGATATACATGAATATACATTCAAACTTTCAGCCACACAAATCAGCACTGAAACACTTCATTATCATTCACATGAACACTACACTTCAAAATATATTGCACTGTTATGTGCAACCCAGTTGAATTAGGATGAAAGCCCCACATAGCAGAGACCACCACCGCTTCCCTCCAATGACAGTCCACATGAATCCGCTGTCACTGCACCCAGGAAGCATGTAATGGAAAACATGGAAGAATAACTGAAGTCCAGAATACCTGTACATAGTGGTTGCCTTGTGGTTATGCCAATGCCTAGGAAGTGAAAAAATCTCAGCACACTGATTTGAATCTCATCTCACACTCACCAGTATTTTCTCCCCCTTCACTAGACCTTGAGTAGTCTGGACACCAGTCATTCGGATGAGATGACAAACTGAGGTCCTGTGTGTAACACGCACCTAGCAAATGCAGTATAGAGCCAACTGCAACAATAAACTTGTCCCTGGCAAAATGTTGTAGAAAAATCCACTTTGATAGGAAAACAAACATACTTGCAGGCAGGAAAAAAAACAAAGAAAACCAAAAAGCTGTGCTGTACTGACATGCTCTTCCTAAGGAGTGTGACGAAAACCGTTACATCGAAGCAGACATTTTTTCGTGCGGCATTTCACTTTAATTGAAAGAGGCAATTTTGTTATATGTGTGGTTGCACGAGGTGCTCAAGTGAACATTTATTATTCATATACGGATGTTCAGGTGAGAGCTAAGGGAGGTGCATGCTCTCTGGCAAAACTTAGTTTGTCACCGAACCAGTGTGACCGTTCGGCTTACAGCCGCAGAGAACTTTGGCTCTGAGACCCTAGTGCTCAGGTGAGAGTGGAAAAAAACAACTTAGAATATTTCTTGTGTCGATTTTATTTCACTGTTATAGTGTCGATGGAGTAATTTGGATAAGTGTATTTGTATGTGCATTTGATGGTCGTTTTGGTTTTTGGTCTTTAAAAAAAGAACAACTCAATGTTATGTTATCATAATGTTTCTAAACTTGGCAGTAAGATTCCTTTTTGTCAAAGTGTTTATAATGTTACTGCTACTGTTTAAGCGCGTTGGGTTACGCTGCTGGTCAGGCATCTGCTTGGCAGATGTGGTGTAGCGTATATGGATTTGTCTGAACGCAGTGACGCCTCCTTGAGCTACTGAAACTGAGACTGATACTGTGACAGGGAGAAAAGAATATTGTTTTGCTTACACTTGATTTTACCTAATCTTTGTATCATTGTTAAAATGATTTCCACTGAGACTTTCTTCTTAACGCTTAAAGTGGCGAAAGCCTTGAGATGGCCTTAACAGTTGGCAAGGCTTTAAGCACCATAATTTGATTTGATTTGATTCTTCACAACGCTGGAATAATGGAATATAAATTTGTAATATGTAATTACTAGCACTTGCTTGGAAACACGGGGGTCGAGTCAGACAGATATATCTGCTACTGGTAACCTGGATCCAAGCACTACCTGTAACAGGGTCGAATTGCTGGTGACTAAACCAGCACCCCCACCAGTCCTCTCAGGAGGATGGTGAGGAGGGTGGCTAGACACCCTGGTGGAATGGACCCATCAAAGGGCGCCAGCTCTGGAGAGCTACCTGCAGCCACCTAGCTAAGGGAGTAAACCCTGACAGAAAATCCGGTGATGGGTCCTAAGGCAGTTGGATGGCAAACTTTGTCACTTTCCGGCAGCTCCTGCGGCCGCGTTGGCACCAAAATGTAACAGCCTTTCTGTTCCTTTGGATCTGTCAGCGAGGTGGAGAGGGGGGACAAGCTGCATGGGCAACAGCCTGTCTTCCATATTACATTGCCCAGGCTTATATCCATCAATCCATCCACAAACACCTTGCACCTAAAACCTAAAACCTGGAGAGGACACTCCAGCTTCATTACTAGCACTAGCGTCGGAACAACACATGAAGCAACAGTTACCGGTTGTAAGTTAGCGCTCAATTGGCATAGAGCTGATGCAAGGGGTTGCTTCTGACGGTGGGAGGGACCCTCGCGTCCCACTGGACAGCTACCGCCCGCCCAAGCTGGGCAGCCCCCAGCCAGTTAGGTGCTGTCGCGCCATGACCTGCCTTCTTAATGGGTGTATGAAGATTAGGAGAATATCCGACAAGCAGGTCGTCGTTAATTTCTGCACCAGGCAAAAAGAAAACTTAAAGAAACAGATCAACAATGAAACTGTCCTGTTAGAATGTCCGGACAATGATGCCTGGGCTCTCCCAAGATCTGCAAGACATCAGCGATGCCAGAAAGATGGCCATCATAAACAGTGAGCTGAAGAGACTAAATGTGGACATTGCCACTCTGCAGGAAACACAGGTGGCTGACTCAGGAACACTAAAGGAGAGGGACTACACCTTCTTCTGGCAAGGAAAGAGCTCTGATGCCCCAAGAGAGTACAGAGTAGGCTTTGCAGTCAGGAACAGCATGCTGAACATGATCGAACCAGGCAGTGGCGGTTCAGAACAACTATGGACTCTCCGCCTCAACACCTCCAAAGGCTATGTCATTCTCGTCAGCGCATATGCTCCAACACTGTCCGCCTCTCCAGACGCCAAGGATGAGTTCTACGAAAATCTCGCATGAACCATAAGGAACATCCCCAGGACAGAACAACTTGTCCTCCTGGGCGACTTCAATGCCAGAGTGGGTGCAGACAACGATTCGTGGCCCTCCTGTCTCGGTTCATTTGGAGTGGGGAAAATGAATGAGAATGGACAGCGACTACTTGAGCTTTGTACCTGCCATGAACTGTGCATCGCCAACTCCTTCTTCAAGACAAAGCCCCAACACAAAGTCTCCTGGAGGTACCCGCACTCAAAACATTAGCACCAACTGGATCTCATCCTAGTAAGACAAGCTGCCATCAAAAACCTTCTCCACACTCGCTCTTACCACAGCGCAGACTATGACATGGACCACTCTCTGGTATGCTGCAAGATCAGACCGCAACCAAAGAAGTTCCACTGCTCAAAGAAACAAGGGAACTCTCGCATTGACGTCAGCAAGATGTCTCAGCCAGACCTTGTAGAACAGTTCGCAGAGGCCTTTGAGAGAGAATTTGATGCAATGCAGCCCAGAGACTCTGCCACAGAAAGATGGGAAACGCTACGAGACACCATGCACCGCATTGCTATGGCCACCTTTGGGAAGAAAACCGCGAAGTCCCACGACTGGTTTGAGGCCAAATCATCAGAGATGACTCCCAGTATTGAGGCCAAGCGCGCTGCACTCACTGAGTACAAACGGTCACCCAGTGAGAAGAACCTGCAAATCCTCAGGGCTGCCAGGACTAAGGTTCAGTTTAACGCCAGGCAATGTGCAAATGAGTACTGGACAGAGCTCAGCGAAGAGATACAGAATGCTGTTGAAAGAGGCAACATCCGAGGGATGTATGATGGTATCAAGAAAGCACTGGGACCAACACAGTGCTAGACTGCCCCCCTCAAATCCTCCACTGGGGAAGTAATCAACAATCCTAGCCAGCAGATGGAGAGATGGGCAGAACACTACTCTGACCTCTACTCCACAGAAAACATGGTGTCCAACTCAGCCCTCGATGCCATCAAGTGCATGCTGGTCATGGAAGAACTTGACACAGAGCCAATTGAGGACAAACTCAGCAAGGCCATTAACAGCCTGACATCAGGCAAGGCACCTGGCAGTGACGGAATTCCCCCAGACCTCATTAAACACTGCAAGACTTCTCTTCTGCATCCTCTGCACACAGTCCTCTGTCAGTGCTGGAATGAGGGAGCTGTACCGCAGGACATGAGGGATTCCAAGATTATCACCCTCTATAAAAAACAAGGGTGAAAGGAGCGACTGCAACAACTACAGAGCCATCTCACTTCTCAGCATTGTAGGCAAAGTCCTCGCTCAGGTCCTCCTAATTCACCTGCAGAAACTGGCCGAACACGTTTACCCGGAATCACAGTGTGGTTTCTGAGCAGAGAGATCCACAGTAAACATGATCTTCTCCCTTCGCCAAATCCAGGAGAAGTGCAGAGAGCAGAGGATGCCCCTGTATGTCGCATTCATTGACCTCACCAAGGCCTTTGACCAAGTCAGCAAAGATGGCCTTTTCAGGGTTCTTCGAAAGATCAGCTGCCCCCCCAAACTGCACAGCTTGACTGAGTCCTTCCACTCCAACATGAAAGGGATGGTGCAGTCTAATGGTAACCTCTCCAAGCCCTTTGACGTACACAGCAGTGTCAAACAATGCTGTGTCCTCGCCCCCACCCTATTTGGAATCTTCTTTGCTCTTCTCCTGAGACATGCATTCAGCACAGTGCAAGAAGGGATCTACCTGCGGACCAGATCAGATGGCAGGCTCTTCAATCTCGCCCGCCTCAGAGCAAGGACAAAAGTCCGTGAAGCCCTCATCAGAGACATGCTCTTTGCTGACGACGCCGCAGTTGTGACCCACACCCAGTGGGACTTGCAGTCACTAATGGACCGCTTCTCCCAGGCCTGCAAAGATTTCGGTCTGACCATCAGTCTTAAGAAGACAAATGTCCTAGGCCAAGACACGCCATCTCCACCAGCCATCACCATTGATGACTACAAGCTTGAAGCCATCCATCAATTCACTTACCTTGGGTCCACCATCACCGACAACCTCTCCCTTGACACCAAGATCGACAAGAGGATCAGGAAGGCAGCCACGACGCAAGCCCGCCTCACACAAAGAGTGTGGACAAATCCCAAGCTGACCATGAAGACAAGGTTGGCTGTATAAAACGCCTGCGTCCTCAGCACCTTGCTGTATGGCAGTAAGGCATGGATCACACATGCTCGTCAGGAGAAAAGGCTCAATACCTTCCACCTGAGAAGCCTATGGCGCATACTCGGCATCTCCTGGCAAGACAAGGTGACTCGCGCTGGCCTCCCAACCATGTATACCATGCTGAGACAGCGTGAGCTGCTGGGCTAGGCCACGTTCACCGCATGGAAGATGGTCGCATCCCAAAAGACATCCTTTATGGAAAGCTCGCCACAGGGCAGAGAAGCATCGGTCGCCCACAGCTGAGATACAAAGACGTTTGCTAACGTGACATGAAGGCGCTTGAGATCAACACGGAGTCCTGAGAGGACCTTGCAGATGACCGCAACAGATGGAGAAGCACTCTCAAGAATAAGCTACGGATTGATGAGGACGAACTGTCAGCTGCTGCAGCAGAAAAGTGAGCTCGCAGAAAAGGGACGGCAGCCAACAGACCAGCATCAGTTTACACATGTGATCGCTGTGACAGAGACTGTCTCTCTCACATCGGTCTCTACAGTCACAGGCGATGCTGCTTGGCCCCAGCAGACAGCCCAATTAGACATTAGGTCGGATATACTCTATCCATGGTCAGCCATGACCAAAGGAGGCCTACTACTACTACTGCTTGGAAACATATGATTGGATTGGAAAGACAAAAAGAGGGTGAAAGATATTATATATTACGAAGACGATAGCCAAGGAATTGTGATTTTATAATTGGTAATTTAATGGTGAGGATGATGCGTGACTGAACCTAGGGAAGTTAGTGAAATTGTAAAGGGCACACACGCACCCACTCACACATGTGACTGATGGGACTAACAGACAAGACAAGACAATACGGAGGCAAGCATAAACACGTACATTATCCAAGATGAACTGCAAGTATTTTTATTTTGGTTTAAAGAGCTTGTGGGATGGCGCTGGGCCGAGACCTAGCAGCCACAACAGCAACAGCAGCAGCAGCAGTAACTGCTGATGGTGCCACTGTTGAGAGCAGCCAAGCTGTGGAGAAGGCGCTGAGGAGCAGTCTGTGTCCTGGACTGAGGACTGGAGTGAAACGAAATCTTTGGACAGAAATGAGTATTCCCGTTATGTGTTGTGCAGTGTGTTGTGTGTTGTTGCCCTTCATAGTTCGTATGAGTGTGTGTGTGAATGTGATAATTTTTCAAATATAGTTTTTTTTGTATATAAATATTTGTAAAGATATCCATCTCCTGTGTGATTATTGCGCACGTGAACATGGTTGACTGAGAGGAGTGAGATCTGAATTTTTTCTGTCTTCATGATAGTTTATCTAAACACTTATGAATGGATGTCTTTACAAGGAGAATAGCCCAAATTTCACACAGAGAAATGTTGTTGTGACAAGAAGTAACGCTGTACAATAAAATACATGCACCCCACCCACCTTCAGCTGCTTCTCCTTCTCTTCAACAATGTTCTTGCTCATGATGATGACGCTGAAGATGAAGGACAACATGAGGATAGTGGGGAAGCTATCTCCCATGACTTTAATCACGGTGTTCTCGTTGTATGGTGGGTATGGCATGCGCCGAACGTACAATGACGACACGTTCAACTTCGCCCCAGGCTGCCACTCTTGGATCAGAGCTTCCGAGACCAATCGCTGAGTATACACAAAGCCCCGCCAGAAGTACACTGCCAGTAACATAACAGTCATGTCCATGTTAGAAGTCTCTGGTTTTTGGAAGGGGGAGGGGGGAGGGGAGGTGGGGGGTTATTATTATTATTATTTTTTTTTTTTTTTTTTTTTTTTTAAATAGAAGTCTCTGTTCATTTGTTTGTTCATAAAAAAATGTGTCTCAACATCTAGTGATTGTTCATTCAGTCGCAAGAAATGCAAAATGAGAAAGCTAAATCTCTCTTCTTTTTTTTTAAATCAACAAAAAGAAGAAAACAAAAGTAAGTGTGCCACTGCCAGTGTTAAAACTTTCATTCACACATGTGTGTGCATGTCTGTATGCATGTGGTGGGGGAAACTGTGTGTGTGTGTGTGTGTGTGTGTGTGTGTGTGTGTGTGTCTGTGTGTGTGTGCATGTGTGTGTGTGCATTCTGTTGCATTCCCAGTGTCAGCAGTCTTTACAGAGTAATTATTCATGTTTGGCAGTCAGGTCACATATCATACAAGACCATGCAATGATACTGAGCCATTACAGCGGTGTTCTGTGGTGCCTCTTGTGGATCAATATACACAGGGCACCACCCACCAAGCCCTAATACAGTTGAAAATAATCCTTCAGACTGACTGACTGTTTCCAATGGAGTGGAGACTGTCATGACAGTGTCGCTGTATGTGCCGACATCAAAGACTGGCATAACAACTGACTGATTGTATACAATGGAGTGGACACTGTCATGACAGTGTCGCTGTATGTGCCGACATCAAAGACTGACATCACAACTGATTGTATACAATGGAGTGGAGACTGTCATGACAGTGTCGCTGTATATGCCCACATCAAAGACTGGCATAACAACTGACTGATTGTATACAATGGAGTGGACACTGTCATGACAGTGTCGCTGTATATGCCGACATCAAAGACTGGCATAACAACTGACTGATTGTATACAATGGAGTGGACACTGTCATGACAGTGTCGCTGTATATGCCGACATCAAAGACTGGCATAACAACTGACTGACTGTATACAATGGAGTGGAGACTGTCATGACAGTGTCGCTGTATGTGCCGACATCAAAGACTGGCATCACAACTGACTGATTGTATACAATGGAGTGGAGACTGTCATGACAGTGTTGCTGTATGTGCCAACATCAAAGACTGGCATCACAACTGATTGTATCCAATGGAGTGGAGACTGTCATGACAGTGTCGCTGTATGTGCCCACATCAAAGACTGGCATCACAACTGAAATGGAGCTGGAACTCAAAGCTGAGGTCACTGTGAGAGCAAGGTTTCAAGGGACTTAAACTTCCAGACTTTTTTCTGTTTGATTTTTCTGATGATAGATGGGGATGAGAGTGATGACAACACTGCCATGGAGACCCCACATAGGTTTGGAATTTATACACAAGCATGCGGTGTTGGTCAATCAGTCTGAGTTACACTCCTCATGACACATCCATCAAGTTGAAAATACTCAACTGTATGGTCCCAATCTTTCCATGTGAGCACAGAGCTAACAACTCTGAGTAGGAGCTAGCCATGAGCAAAAAAAAAGAGATGTGCTTCTGATGGGTTCAAACCCGTATCTTCCCAACATTAACCATTTTCCCCAAACTACTGGTTATCTCTCTAACTACTACTGTTCATCTCTCAATGTGCTGATATACTAATTGACCAAACAAAAATGTGTGTAAGGGCAAATACTGGAAGCTGGCTGATGCAGGAAAACAAACACTGTTCAGAACTGGTAACTGTCTCACCTCACCACCACAATACAACAAACAACGTACTGCTAAAGTTGTTAGCAGGTGACAGCCCTTGCCGGAAAGGAAATACCGTTGATGTGTACCACTCAGTTTTTGGCCACGGTCGTATGGTGTACTTGACGTTGGGGGGCAAGGCACTGGCTGAGGGCTCAATGTCAAAAATGACAGTGAAGCGGTACTTCTCCTTAGTCTCCTCTCCTAGCAGTTGGTAGAACTGAATGACGTCTTCCTCAGATTCAAAACCCATGACAGTCACTGCAAAACAGAGAAGACAACATCATGATGAAGTGAAAGTAACAAATGCATGATTAACGAGCCATTTACTTTTAGGATCCACACAGCAAACAAGCTCACCCAAGTCATTAAATATTTCTCGGTCCACAAGAGCAGTAAACTATGAGTCTTTATCTCCCTTCATGAATATATGTATGTGGAAGATCCAATATGCATGTAAAAGATCTCATACTTTGTCTCAGTAGTTGTTAGGTTAAGGAAACATGAACACACTGTATGCATCTTCTCCAGAAACTGGAGTAAAGATATCTAAATGGGTACCTCACATAGTTACACAAGGTCTTTTTCAGTCCTGCACTTACTGATGATGCAAACTGTAATACTGTACCAACAAAATCATCCAGTGTAAAAATTATTTTGTGCAAGATTAGATCCACATGGAAAACATACCTCTCTCCTGGCATCATCCATATGGAGTGAGCTGCTACTGTCTGTCCACCAATCTTCAAGTCTATCAAATCTTTTTGATAAATGCAAAACTGTCCTGTTCCAAATGGTCAAAAATAAAAATAAAAGAATAAAAAAACACACACAAAACGAACACAATATTCAATGTATAGTTCTTCTGGTACATTTAACCAAGAACGCAAGATGACACATTTCCTGCATTACTAAAATCTTCTGCTTGCCTACAAACTTTGACATTAAATTTTACAAACTTTGTGTGTGTGTGTGTGTGTGTGTGTGTGTGTGTGTGTGTGTGTGTGTGTGTGTGTGTGTGTGAAAGAGAGAGAGAATTCTTTAGAAACTGTGAAATATAAATATTCTTAGAATAATGTTCATATTTGAGCTCAGATATCCCAGCCTCAAAGTGCATGTGGTAGAGGCAGGAGAAAACATACACACAGTCTTCTTTTAAAGTTTTTGAGCAGTCCCATGGTTTGACTGTCAAACTTGGTGATATTCTTCCCCCAGATTGTTATTCTTTAAGCAAAAAACAAAACCCAAACCTCGAAAATTGCTTTCACAAAAAAAAAGGAAACTAACACACACACACACACATACACACAAATTTAAGAGGACAACAAATTGACCTCTCACATGCAGCAGAAGTGTTCATTTTTCTACAGTTGAGACTGCACTGAACGTAATGGAAAGGTTGAATTATCTCCCTTCGACTGCTTTTTTTTCTTCTTTTATCTTTTTTTTTCTTTTTCCCTCCCTCAGAGCTATTGGGCGTCTATCCAGATACCTTGAAAGAGGAAATATTTTTCCCTGCTATAATCAGTTTGGGTGTTCGTAGGAAAACAAACAAGTGCAAAAGATCAATAGGTGCAATAATTTAGGACGCTAAAAAAAGGACATTACCCAAACTTGTTTGGTTAAATTTTGGATTTTGTTGTTGCGACGAAAAATTATTTTTATGACATGCCATTTAGAAAAAAACTGACTTTGTCAAGTCTTCCTGCTGAGAGTGAATCATCACTTAAGAGTTACATTCATTTCTATTACATATGTTGTTGCGCAAGATTTCTTCTACTTGCTCAAGTCTAGTTATGAGACTTCAATGGAAAGTGATTCTCTGTGTGGGTGGGAGGAGGAAGACTGCAAACAACTATGCTTCATCACACCCAAAGGCCTGTTTGAACAGGTGGTTTCTCAAAATTGTTTTGAAAGAAGACAGCATTAGTAAGTGACAGAGATCCAGAGGAAGAGATTCCCAGACAGAAGGTGCTTGATATTGAAAATCCCTATGGCCAAATGTCTTTGAAGAAGTTTTGGTGACTCACAGGAGCTTTTCAACTGAACAGGTGAGAGAACGATAAGGAGTAAGTATAAAGGACAGAAGATAAGTAAGGTTGGAGAGATCCTTCAAAGTGTGTATGTGGTGATAAGCCAATATAATGAATATAGGGAGTACATATTATACTCCCAGTTTGGTTAAATATATTGGAATGATTGTTTAACCTCCTGCCAGAAACGGCTTTTCATTGGTTAGCAGATGGCCGTCTAATGGTGAGATGTCTTATCACTGAGTTGCCACGATAAAACATTTTAGCCAAGAAGAGCAAACAGATAGGCCTAGTTTGCATCAGTTTGACATGGTAAAATAAATGACACCAAAATGGCAATGTTAATATTGAATTCTGTGATGGAGTCTCCTGTCGGACCGATGGATGAGTAAGCAGGCAGGCTTATCTGTCGGTGTGTGTCCTCATATGGGAGAAGCGGCCGATTCTGGATGCGCAGCACTTCCCACAGGTGTTGCAAGGGAAAACGTCTCCAGAAGTTGAGCTCTGCTTTCTTCGCTCACACTTTGCCAGCGTTCTCTTGTTTTCAAACGTCTTTATGCCACTAGAGCACAGCATCCTCCAGCAAGGGTGGTCAAGGGCATTAGTTTCCCAGAAAGCAATGTCTATGTCAAAGGCTTTGAGGTTTGTCTTCAAGGTGTCCTTAAAGCGCTTGCAGGGTCTTCCAAGTTTGCGGTGGCCTTCCTTCAGCTGGCCATACAAAAGCATCTTTGGGATCCTGCTGTCTGTCATGCGGACAACGTGTCCTGTCCAGCGTAGCTGGCACTGGATCAGCAGGCTTTCAATGCTGGGCAGGCCGCTCCTCTCTAGGACCTGGAGGTTGGAGACCCTGTCTTGCCACTTTATACCGAAGATCTTTTGTAGGCATCTCTGGTGAAACTGCTCAAGTTGTTGAATGTGATGGCGATACATCATCCATGTTTCACAGCAGTACAACAAGGTGGTCAGCACAACAGCTCTGTAGGTTTTGATTTTGGTGCTGAGCCTGATGCCTTTGTTGTTCCACAGCCTGTTGTTGAGTCTGCCAAAGGCAGAGCCGGCCTTGGCGATGCGCAGCGTCACTTCTGCATCAAGGGCTCCGTTGCTGCATAGGGTGCTGCCCAGGTAGCAAAACTTGTCAACTGAGTTGAACTCTGTGTCACTGATCTTGATTGCAGGTGGGGGGGAAGAACTGGCGTTCTGTAAGCCAGCTGGCTGATACATGGACTCAGTCTTGCTGAGGCTGATGGTGAGTCCAAAGCGCCTGCAGGAGGTTGAGAACCTGTCCAGAATGAACTGCATGTCCTCATGGGTGTGTGCAGCAAGCGCGCAGTCATCAGCAAAGAGGAACTCTCTCAACAGTGCCTAAAACACCCTGGACCTGGCGTGGAGTCCCCGCAAGTTGAAAAGTTTGTCATCTGTGTGAAACTGAATGTAGATGCCCCGGTCACAGTCTTGGAAGGTGTCAATCAACATGGCAGAGAAGAGAATGGAGAACAGTGTGGGTGTCAGGACGCAGCCCTGCTTCACTCCATTTACCACAGGGAACGGATCCGACATGTCAGTATTTTCCTGTACTCTTGCCTGCATGCCATCGTGGAATGACGCAATCAGCTGGATTAGGCTCTCTGGGCAGCCAAACTTTAGAAGGATCTTCCACAGACCACGGCGGTTCACCATGTCGAAGGCCTTAGTCAGGTCTACAAAGACCATGTGAAGCTCCTTGTTCTGCTCACGGCACTTCTCTTGCATCTGGCATACGGCAAACACCATGTCACATGTACCCTTCCTGAGTGGAAGCCGCACTGTGCTTCAGGGATGACTGTGTTGGAGACATGGTCAACCAGTCTGTTCAGTATGATGTGGGCGAAGATCTTGCCGGCAATGCAGAGGAGAGAGATTCCATGGACGTTTTGTCTCCCTTCCGTTTATAAATGTGGACAACTGAAGCATCCTTGAAATCCTGGGGGACCTCCCATCTCTCCCAGATAGACTGGAACATGGCGGTCAGCTTGTCTGTCAGCACCTCGCCACCATACTTGTATATGTCAGCCTGGATTCCATCCGCTCCTGGTGCTTTTCCTGACATTGTCAGCTTCAGGGCCTTCCAGGTCTCGGCCTTGGTGGGAGGGGCAGCTAGCGAGTCACTGACTGGTAGCTGTGAGAGGGCTGCAATTACTTCGTCACATACGGACAAGTCCCTATTGAGGAGGGTGTTGAAGTGCTCTGCTGAGCGTGCAAGGATGTCTTATGTCTGTCAGGAGGGTGGTCTGGTCCAAGGCTCGGACAGGGACTGATCCTGTGACCCTTGGCCCATACACAGCT
Organism: Babylonia areolata; assembly: GCF_041734735.1. Taxonomy (NCBI): domain Eukaryota; kingdom Metazoa; phylum Mollusca; class Gastropoda; order Neogastropoda; family Buccinidae; genus Babylonia; species Babylonia areolata. Next base: position 8,632,405 of record NC_134900.1, on the reverse strand, counting down.
CGGAGACCATCATGGAATATCTTCATGTCATGAGCATCAGCAGCGGACTGAAGCTCTTCAGACTTTGTCTCCCACCAGGTGTTCTTCATCTCACGCAGCAAGAACTGGTTCTTCTTCCTCTGGCAGTCTTTATTGGAAATGTGATCCTGATGCCGAATATGCAGTGTGTTCAGGAGATTGGAGATTCCGGAGTCGTTCTCGTCAAACCAGTCTTTGTGTCTCCTCTGTACAAAGCCGAGTGTGTCAGCTGCTGCTGTGTACACATCATCTCTAAAGGTGCTCCATACCGCTTCTACATCAGTCAATGCAGGAATTTCTTGGAGAGCTGCTTGGATTTGTTGCTGCAGCATGTCCTTGGTGATTGAGAGGCGGTGGATGTTCAGCTTCCTAGGGGGTTTTTGCCTAGCTGGTTTGAGCTTGCATGTATGTCTGATGTTCATCTTGCTGTGTACCAGGTGATGGTCCGACCAACAGATTGCTCCTCTCATTCAGCGTGTAATGGAAACATCGCCTTTGTCCCTCTGCCAGACAATCACATAGTCCAGCATGTGCCACTGCTTGGAGCGGGTGTGCATCCATGTGTTCTTGCACTTGTCTGCTTGTTGGAAGAGGGTGTTGGTGATGGTCAGTCCATGCTGCACACAGAGCGAGAGCAAAAGCAGTCTGTTGGAGTTGCACTTGCCAGTGCTGTGCTGTCCTAGGACTTTTGGCCACAAGGTGAAGTCCACACCGATGCATTGAAATCCCCAAGGATGAGCAGGCTGTCCTTTCTGTCTACTGCTGAAATGGTGCAGCTGAGCTCCTCGTACAAAGCTTCTTTGATGTCATCAGGGTTGGTCATCATCGAGGCATAGCAGCTGATGACTGTGGAGAAGCGATCCTCAGACAGCTTCAGACACTGGGTCATCAACCTATCATTTATCCCACATGGAAGGCTGTCTGGCTGTCATGTAAGTTTGGTTTATATGGCAAAGCGCATGCCTGAGGTTCTTAGGGTGCCATCTGGCTTCCCAATGCAGTAGAAGGTGTAGCCCCCTCCAACTTTCACCGGCAAACCTGGTTTCAATCAGGGCTGCTGTGTCCACCTGGTAGCGATCAAGCATTCTGGCAATGAGCGCTGTGCACCTTTCTGGTCTGTCTCTGTCTAAAAGGGTGCGAACATTCCAGGCACCCAGAGTCAGGGCATGACTCCTGGTTCTTTTCTTCAGTTGTTTTCGACCGCTAGTGTTGGATGTCCAAGTAGGTGCAGTTTCCTACTAGGTACTAGGCGAGGCAGGCTTTGTTCAGGGATCCTTTTATCTCCCCTGAATTCTGTACTCGATGAGTAACCAATGAAAGTGGTGTGAGAGTGGGTAACACGATCTTTTTTTCTTTTTTTGACTTTTTGAAAATTATTCTTGCAGCATTGTTCAAAATCATTTTAAAGCATGACAACAAATCAGAAGGCATGCTTGAAGCCATTTTGTTTTTCTGCTATTATTTCCCCAGGATCATGTGAATATAGTATAAACTCTTGTTTGATTGCTATTAATTCACCACTATTAAATGTTGTTTTGGTTCATTCCTATGAACTCACCATGATCATGTGGACATGATAATCTTCCCTCCTTGTCCACCTACACACACACACACACACACACACCCACACCCACATACCACTTCCTCGCAAATGTTCAAAGAGTAAGGTGTTGACTTGAGCCATGATGCGGTTGACAAGCGTGGAGTTGGGGGCGTACATCATGTGCTGACCTGGCTTCAAAAAGATGAAACCCGCGTCTCGCCCCAAGATGTCAGCATCCCACACAGTTGGCGTTGTCACACCCTTGGCATTCACCGCCTGGACCCATCACCCACACACCTCTTGTGACCATCTCTCTTTACTCTCAACAATATAGAAACAGTCATGCATGACAGTTGTGTCCCACTGACCATCACGACAGCAGGCGAGGCAACTGATGTCTTAACTATCTGGGCTATATTTATCGATGATTATATTATAGTGGAGTGTCTTGCCCCAGTTTCATTCCCACTCTCTTGGCCAAGAGGGCTTTAGGACAGTCAGCATTACGATGGTGTCCCCAAAGATACGTAAACCACAGATGCATGCATGCACAAGTCTCCGTCAATGGACCTCTTCAAGTTAAAATGTGGGTTTTTTCTTTATGCTTCCACATCAAAACCTAGTGTCCTGTCCTAACTTTGAAATGAGGCACTGCATCTGTAACCTCAAGTACAAACACTGATGCCCCAAGGGACACAACTCTGCCACTGATTATATACATTCCCTTTACAAGGTGTATTCATGAGCTGCCCGGCAAGTTTAAAAGCAATACAATTTGATCTAAAGTGCACTAGAGGCTTGACAATAAGTAATGTGTTTTACTGACAGCATGATGTGCTTTATATTGATGATGATGGAGGAGGAGGAGGATGACGATGACGATAATGATGTTGCTTAGTCAGGTCAGGGGCATAGCCCTTGCTACTGGTACCATGGAACCCAGTACTACCTGCCGCATGTAAAGTCTCCCAATGACAGATCAGGCGGAGGAGGAAACCTTTCCCAATGGCTGTGAAGGCTCTCATCCTTGGCTGAAGTCCTAGGAGATGGAACTTCCGAAGAAAAAACCTGCACCTGCCGAGGCCGTTCTACATGTGGCAGTATCTGCACCTGTGGGACTCTTGAGCGTAGGTAGGGACTGCACAACTCCTCTTCACTAAAAAGTCAGCTGTGCTGGTCAGGCAACCAGGCTAATGTCGGAACGACAAGCTAGCCCTTCAACACCCAGCTTTTCTAAACCCTGCGGCGATGGAGAAGTGGTAACAGGGACAGGCAGAGGATGCTGCTGGCATAGTTCCTAGTCACGACTCTGCACACTCTGTGGGGTGATGGTCGTCCACCGTAGACTGGGGCAGATGTAGCACCAGTATCCTCCCACAGCGTCAGAGCAGCCCTTTTTAGGGACAGCACTGCTCTCCACACATGGGGAAGGAGAGAAAAAAGGATCCCTAAACAAAGCCTGCCTCATCTAGTACCTAGTAGGAAACTGCACCTACCAGCAGTCGAAAACAACTGAAGAAAAGAACCAGGAGTCATGCCCTGACTCTGGGTGCTTGGAATGTTCACACCCTTTTGGACAGAGATGACAGACCAGAAAGGTGCACAGCGCTCATTGCTAGAATGTTTGATCGCTACCAGGTGGACACAGCAGCCCTGAGCAAAACCCAGGTTTGCCGGTGAAACCCAGCTGGAGGAAGTTGGAGGGAGCTACACCTTCTACTGCATTGGGAAGCCAGATGGCACCCTAAGAACCTCAGGCATGCGCTTTGCCATATAAACCAAAATTGCACGACAGCTAGACAGCCTTCCACGTGGGATAAACGATAGGCTGATGACCCAGTGTCTGAAGCTGTCTGAGGATCGCTTCTCCACAGTCATCAGCTGCTATGCCTCGACAATGACCAACCCTGATGACATCAAAGAAGCTTTGTACGAGGAGCTCAGCTGCACCATTTCAGCGGTAGACAGAAAGGACAGGCTGATCATCCTTGGGGATTTCAATGCCCGCGTGCGCGTCGGCGTGGACTTCTCCTCATGGCCAAAAGTCCTAGGACAGCACAGCACTGGCAAGTGCAACTCCAACGGACTACTTTTGCTCTTGCTCTGCACGCAGCATGGACTGACCATCACCAACACCCTCTTCCAACAAGCGGACAAGTACAAGAACACATGGATGCACACCCGCTCCAAGCAGTGGCACATGCTGGACTATGTGATTGTCCGGAAGAGGGACAGCGGTGATGTTTCCATTACACGCTGAATGAGAGGAGCAATCTGTTGGTCAGACCATCGCCTGATGCACAGCAAGATGAACATCAGACTTGCATGCAAGCTCCAACCAGCTAGGCAGAAACCCCCTAGGAAGCTGAACATCCACCGCCTCCCAATCACCAAGAACGTGCTGCAGCAGCAAATCCAAGCAGCTCTCCAAGAAATTCCTGCATGGACGTATGTAGAAGAGGTTTGGAGCACCTTTAGAGATGCTGTGTACACAGCAGCAGCTGACACACCTCGGCTTTGTACAGAGGAGCCACAAAGACTGGTTTGACAAGAACGACTCTGGAATCTCCAATCTCCTGAACACACTGCATATTCGGCATCAGGATCACATTTCCGATAAAGACTGCCAGAGGAAGACGGACCAGTTGTTGCAAACCAAGCAACTCATACAGAAAAGGCTGCATGAGATAAAAAAACACCTGGTGGGAGACAAAGTCTGAAGAGCTTCAGTCCGCTGCTGATGCTCACAACATGAAGACCTTCCATGATGGTCTCCGAGCTGTGTATGGGCCAAGAGTTACAGGATCAACCCCTGTCCAAGCCTTGGACCAGACCACCCTCCTGACAGACAAGAAAGACATCCTTGCCTGCTTGGCAGAGCACTTCAACACCCTCCTAAACAGGGACTTGTCCGTATCCGACGAGGTAATTGCAGCCCTCCCAAAGCTACCAGTCAATGACTCACTAGCTGCCCCTCCCACCAAGGCCAAGACCCTGAAGGCCCTGAAGCTGACAATGTCAGGAAAAGCACCAGGAGTGGATGGAATCCAGGCTGACATCTACAAGTATGGAGGCGAGGTGCTAACAGACAAGCTCACCGCCATGTTCCAGTCTATCTCGGAGAGAGGGGAGGTCCCGCAGGATTTCAAGGATGCTTCAATTGTCCACATGTCCAAACGGAAAGGAAACAAAACATCCTGTGATAACCACCGTGGAATCTCTCTCCTCTGCATTGCCGGCAAGATCTTCGCCCGCATCATACTGAACAGACTGGTTGACCATGTCTCCAACACAGTCATCCCTGAAGCACAGTGCGGCTTCCGCTTAGGCAGGGGAACATGTGATATGGCGTTTGCTGTACGCCAGATGCAAGAGAAGTGCCGTGAGCAGAACAAGGAGCTCCACATGGTCTTTGTAGACCTAAATAAGGCCTTCGACATGGTGAACCGCCGTGGTCTGTTGAAGATCCTCCTAAAGTTCGGCTGCCCAGAGAGCCTAATCCAGCTGACTGCGTCATTCCATGATGCAAGCAGACAAGAGTACAGGAAAATACTGACATGTCGGATCCATTCCCTGTGGTAAATGAAGTGAAGCAGGGCTGCGTCCTGGCACCCACACTGTTCTCCATTCTCTTCTCTGCCATGTTGATTGACGCTTTCCAAGACTGTGACCGGGGCATCTACATTCAGTTTCGCACAGATGGCAAACTTTTCAACTTGCAGAGACTCCACGCCAGATCCAGGGTGTTTGAGGCACTGTTGAGAGAGTTCCTCTTTGCTGATGACTATGCGCTTGCTGCACACACCCATGAGGACATGCAGTTCATTATGGACAGGTTCTCAACCTCCTGCAGGCGCTTTGGACTCATCATCAGCTTCAGCAAGACCAAGTCCATGTACCAACCGGCTAGCTCACAGAACGCCAGTGCCTCCCCCCCGCCTGCAATCAAGATCAGTGACACAAGAGATCAAGTCAGTCGATAAGTTTTGCTACCTGAGCAGCACCCTATGCACCAACGGAGCCCTTGATACAGAAGTGACACTGCGCATCGCCAAGGCCATCTCCACCTTTGACAGACTCAACAACAGGCTGTGGAACAACACAGGCATCAGGCTCCGCACCAAAATCAAAACCAACAGAGCTGTTGTGCTGACCACCTTGTCGTACTGCTGTGAAACATGGACAACGTATCGCCATCACATTCAACAACTTGAGCATTTTCACCAGAGATGCCTACAAAAGATCCTTGGCATAAAATGGCAAGACAGGGTCTCCAACCTCCAGGTTCTAAAGAGGAGCGGCCTGCCCAGCATCGAAAGCCTTCTGATCCAGTGCCAGCTACGCTGGACAGGACACATTGTCAGCATGACAGACAGCAGGATCCCAAAGATGCTACTGTATGGCCAGCTGACAGAAGGCCACCGCGAAATTGGCAGACCCTGCAAGCGCTTCATGGACACCTTGAAGACAAACCTCAAAGCCTGTGACATAGACATCGTTTCTTGGGAAACTGATGCCCTTGACCGCTCTCGCTGGAGGATGCTGTGCTCTAGTGGTATAAAGATGTTTGAAAACAAGAGAACGCTGGCCATTAAGAAGCGTGAGCGAAGGAAGCAGGACTCAACTTCTGGAGACGTTTTCCCTTGCAACACCTGTGGGAAGTGCTGCGTATCCAGAATCGGCCTCTTCTCCCATATGAGAACACACACCGACAGATAAGCCTGACTGCCTACTCATCCGTCGGTCCATCAGCAAAACACACAGAAACTGGGCGCCATCTTCAGCTGCTGTCCCGTGGCTGCTCACGGGAAATAAGCACACTGCTTTGTGTGTTGTGTGTACTGTGTGCTGGGCATGTGTGCAGTGATATATCACCCCTCTCTCCCTCTGTCAAGCTAGCCCTTCAACACCCAGCTTTTCTAAACCCTCCCACAGCGTCAGAGCAGCCCTTTTTAGGGACAGCACTGCTCCCCCCACATGGGGAAGGGGAGAAAAAAGGATCCCTAAACAAAGCCTGCCTCATCTAGTGTGTGTGTGTCCATCGAGATCGATGATGACCATCGTTGTCATCCAGCTGGGGGATGGGGGGAGGGTGGTGGTGGGGTGGGGGGGGAGGATGCTCATGAATCTATCTGTGAATGCGCAGATGGCTGAATAGTCCAATCTGCGCACGAAATGTTCGCTGACAGTTGGGGCAGACAAAGACAGGCATACCATTGTCAGGGAGCTTGTTTGCCCGTGACTTTCTGGCCTGCCTCTTCTGAACAGCTGCTGCAGTCCTGTTGGCCTCGCACAACTTGGCGCCTTTGTGCACAGCAGCACGCCATTTGTCACGGTCCACTGCAGATTCCTCCCAGGAGTCAGGGTTGATATCAAACGCTTTCAGAGAGACTTTCAGAGTATCTCTGAAGCGCTTCTTCTGACCTCCGTGTCAGAAGTGCAACTCCAACAGACTGCTTTTGCTCTTGCTCTGTGTGCAACATGGACTGACCATCACCTCATCTAGTACCTAGTAGGAAACTGCACCTACTAGCAGTCGAAAACAACTGAAGAAAAGAACCAGGAGTCATGCCCGGACTCTGGATGCCTGGAATGTTCGCACCCTTTTGGACAGAGACGACAGACCAGAAAGGTGCACAGCGCTCATTGCCAGAATGTTTGATCGCTACCAGGTGGACACAGCAGCCCTGATTGAAACCAGGTTTGCCGGTGAAACCCAGCTGGAGGAAGTAGGAGGGGGCTACACCTTCTACTGCATTGGGAAGCCAGATGGCACCCTAAGAACCTCAGGCGTGGGCTTTGCCATACGAACCAAACTTGCAAGACGGCTTGACAGCCTTCCACGAGGGATAAACGATAGGCTGATGCCCCTACATCTGAAGCTGTCCAAGGACTGCTTCTCCACAGTCATCAGCTGCTATGCCCTGATGTTGACCAACCCTGAGGACATCAAAAAAGCTTTGTTCGAGGAGCTCAGCTGCACCATTTCAGCGGTAGACAGAAAGGACAGGCTGATCATCCTTGGGGATTTCAATGCCCGCGTCGGCGTGGACTTCTCCTCGTGGCCAAAAGTCCTAGGACTGCACAGCACTGGCAAGTGCAACTCCAACAGACTGCTTTTGCTCTTGCTCTGTGTGCAACATGGACTGACCATCACCAACACCCTCTTCCAACAAGCAGACAAGTACAAGAACACATGGATGCACACCCGCTCCAAGCAGTGGCACATGCTGGACTATGTGATTGTCTGGAAGAGGGACAGCGGTGATGTTTCCATTACACGCTGAATGAGAGGAGCAATCTGTTGGTCGGACCATCACCTGATGCACAGCAAGATGAACATCAGACTTGCATGCAAGCTCCAACCAACTAGGCAGAAACCCCCTAGGAAGCTGAACATCCACCGCCTCCCAGTCACCAAGAACGTTCTGCAGCAGCAAATCCAAGCAGCTCTCCAAGAAATTCAAATACACAAAGACTGGTTTGACAAGAACGACTCTGGAATCTCAAAGCTCTTGAACACACTGCATATTCAGCATCAGGATCACATTTCCGATAAAGACTGCCAGAGGAAGACGGACCAGTTGTTGCAAACCAAGCAACTCAAGAATAGGCTGCATGAGATGAAGAACACCTGGTGGGAGACAAAGTCTGAAGAGCTTCAGTCCGCTGCTGATGCTCATGACATGAAGATCTTCCATGATGGTCTCCGAGCTGTGTATGGGCCAAGAGTCAAAGGATCAACCCCTGTCCGAGCCTTGGACCAGACCGCCCTCCTGACAGACAAGAAAGACATCCTTGCCTGCTCGGCAGAGCACTTCAACACCCTCCGAAACAGGGACTTGTCCGTATCCGACAAGGTAATTGCAGCCCTCCAACAGCTACCAGTCAATGACTCACTAGCTGCCCCTCCCACCAAGGCCAAGACCCTGAAGGCCCTGAAGCTGACAACATCAGGAAAAGCACCAGGAGTGGATGGAATCCAGGCTGACATCTACAAGTATGGAGGCGAGGTGCTGACAGACAAGCTGAACGCCATGTTCCAGTCTATCTGGGAGAGAGGGGAGGTCCCGCAGGATTTCAAGGATGCTTCAATTGTCCACATGTCCAAATAGAAAGGAAACAAAACATCCTGTGATAACCACCGTGGAATCTCTCTCCTCTGCATTGCCGGCAAGATCTTCGCCCGCATCATACTGAACAGACTGGCTGACCATGTCTCCAACACAGTCATCCCTGAAGCACAGTGCGGCTTCCGCTCAGACAGGGGAACATGTGATATGGTGTTTGCTTTACGCCAGATGTAAGAGAAGTGCCGTGAGCAGAACAAGGAGCTCCACATGGTCTTTGTAGACCTGACTAAGGCCTTCGACATTGTGAACCGCCGTGGTCTGTGAAAGACCCTTCTAAAGTTCGGCTGCCCAGAGAACCTAATCCAGCTGATTGCGTCATTCCACGATGGCATGCAGGCAAGAGTACAGGAAAATACTGACATGTTGGATCCGTTCCCTGTGGTAAATGGAGTGAAGCAGGGCTGCGTCCTGGCACCCACACTGTTCTCCATTCTCTTCTCTGCCATGCTGATTGACGCTTTCCAAGACTGTGACCGGGGCATCTACATTCAGTTTCGCACAGATAGCAAACTTTTCAACTTGCGGTGACTCCACGCCAGGTCCAGGGTGTTTGAGGCACTGCTGAGAGAGTTCCTCTTTGCTGATAACTATGCGCTTGCTGCACACACCCATGAGGACATGCAGTTCATTATGGACAGGTTCTCAACCTCCTGCAGGCACTTTGGACTCATCATCAGCCTCAGCAAAACCAAGTCCATGTACCAACCAGCTAGCTCACAGAACACCAGTGCCTCCCCCCCGCCTGCAATCAAGATCAGTGATACAGAGATCAAGTCAGTCGATAAATTTTGCTACCTGGGCAACACCCTATGCAGCAACGGAGCCCTTGATGCAGAAGTGACGCTGCGCATCACCAAGGCCAGCTCCGCCTTTGGCAGACTCAACAACAGGCTGTGGAACAACACAGGCATCAGGCTCCACACCAAAATCAAAACCAACAGAGCTGTTGTGCTGACCACCTTGTTGTACTGCTGTGAAACATGGACGACGTATCGCCATCACATTCAACAACTTGAGCAGTTTCACCAGAGATGCCTACAAAAGATCCTTGGCATAAAATGGTAAGACAGGGTCTCCAAACTCCAGGTTCTAAAGAGGAGCGGCCTGCCCAGCATCGAAAGCCTGCTGATCCAGTGCCAGCTACGCTGGACAGGACACGTTGTCCACATGACAGACAGCAAGATCCCAAAGATGCTACTGTATGGCCAGCTGACAGAAGGCCACCGCGAAATTGGAAGACCCTGCAAGCGCTTCATGGACACCTTAAAGACAAACCTCAAAGCCTGTGACATAGACATCGTTTCTTGGGAAACTGATGCCCTTGACCGCTCTCGCTGGAGGATGCTGTGCTCTAGTGGCATAAAGATGTTTGAAAACAAGAGAACGCTGGCCATTAAGGAGAAGCGTGAGCGAAAGAAGCAGGGCTCAACTTCTGGAGACGTTTTCCTTGCAACACCTATGGGAAGTGCTGCGCACCCAGAATCGGCCTCTTCTCCCATATGAGAACACACACCAACAGATAAGCCTGACTGCCTACTCATCCATCGGTCCAACAGGAGACTCCATTATGATGTGCTTTCACACACACACACACACACACACACATGCACACCATAGACATACATATAATACACCAATGGGTCACAGCAAAATACACGGAAACTGGACGCCATCTTCAGCTGTTGTCCCATGGCTGCTCGCGGGAAATAAGCACACTGCTTTGTGTGTTGTGTGTACTGTGTGCTGGGCATGTGTGCAGTGATATATCACCCCTCTCTCCCTCTGTTTGCAAATCTGTTTATAAGTCTGTCCGTCTGTCGCACCAGCATATTTTGTGTGTGTGTGGGGGGGGGGGGTGTGGTTCTCCCAAAGAGAGAGAGAGACAGAGACAGAGAGAGGGAGAGAAAAAACCACATACTAATTTTAGGTTCATGTGCATATTAGAGAGAAAGACAGATTTAATATTTGATATCTGATGAACAACAGAACAACTTTTAGAAAAAAATAGATATTCAACCACACGAAAATGAAAGGCTGAAGAGAATGGAACTGGGCTAGTACAATGTGATGATCTTACAATACAAACACTACTTGTTTTATGTACAGTCCATATCAGTGTTCTTTTCACACAAGCTGACCACTGTATCCATTGAAATGCTATGAGATTAGGACACTGAGAAAGGATTAAGTTTTAGATGTTACGATTGTAATCTCTCTGTCTCAAATACGCTGTGTGTGTGTGTGTGTGTGTGTGTGTGTGTGTGTGTGTGTGTGCGTGCGTGCGTGCGTGCGCGTGCGTGCGCGTGTGCGTGCACGCGCTGGTGCGTGTGCAACAGACACTGCTAATCACCTATCAATGAAACAAAAGTGAGGAAATGCATGAAAACGGAAAAAGCATGGTTTGTGACAGAACGTTTTAAGGAAATATGTCTTATTCAGGATAAAACGAAGGTCAGTTGCAAAGTCATAAAACTAAGCATCTACATCTTGCATTATAGGCACTGATATCAATAAAAAAAATATATAAAAAAATCAGTAGACAGACAGACAGATAGATTCATAGACACATAGATAATAAACCAAAAGCTGTGATTCATACACACATAAAAAGGAGTAGCTTGAGAGAGACAACTGACGACAGAAGATTGAATTATAGGCTATGTATATTACGAAGAAAGCCTGCAAGCAGAAAATGAGTGATGAACAATAAAATATTCTCTTTTATGAAAAGTCTTTCTATTCGTCATTTGCAGTTAAGCAAAAATCTTGTTTGTACAGCCGAATACACAACAGCACACCGTGTCAGGGCCGGGGACAGCAGTCCAAGGTGGCTGAATGGCAACTTCCTGTCCGCCAAATTTTTCCTATCAGTGGTGCTTCCCCACTCCCTCCAGATGTTTATATATCTCAGTGATGCACACACACACATACATACAAACACACCTAAACACAGATACGCACACAACACACACAAGCAAACACACTCCCAAAACACTCACAACACCCACACCACCACACCTGTCCAAGAGAAACCATGATGAAGACCCCAAACAATGGAATCAGGATCTCAGCAACAGTGACACAGAATTTGCGGCGCTGCAGCAGCAAGTTCTTCCAGAGCAGCAGTCCCACCTGGGCCAGGAACCCCGGCCGGCCAGCTGACGCCTGTGCTGATGCTTCAGGCTTCTCCGCAGCGCCCTGCTCCATGTTGGACTGGCTTCTGGTGGTGTCCCCGAGCAGCTGTGTCAAGAGGGTTGGGGGGTTGGGAAGTTGTTCATTATTGAACAGTCAGGTGTACGCCCGTGAGTGAAAAACGCATCCAAATGTACATGTCTGTGTTTGTGAATACCATGTGTGTGTGTGTGTTTGTGTGTGTGTGTGTGGATGGATGTGGGTGTGTACCTGCCTGCACACGTACTGACAATACAGGTTTGTTTTTTCAGAATGAGAGGAATAAATGTAAATTAGGAGTCCAAGCCGGACAGTCAACACCTATGGTGACACTTCAGGTTTCTCTGCAATTATTGTTGTCAGTATGGGGCTCAGAAGGTGGTGTACTGTGTATGTTAAATCAGAAGAAGCACTACTGAACACCACCAAAATGACTCGGCAACAATGCTGAGTCTCATCAAGTGTGAGGTCAAATTGTGGCCTGACACAGGCAGTTCCCTGTGGACTGCCAACACTGAGACTGGACTAACCAGGGTATAGATGAGTATGAGGGACTTGGAATGCAGAAGTAATGCTACTGAAACAATGCAGGTGATGGCACAGTGAAAAAAAAGTCTGTCCTTCATGTTCAAATGAAGACTTGTTACATCAAAAAAATTACATATCTGAAACAATTTACATACGCCTTTGTGCATTGAGATGTCAAAAATTTTTTTAAAGTATCAGGATCAGAAGGAAATCTTATGTTCCCAAAAGGATATCCACAAAGATTTTAGGTTCAAATCTTTCTTTCACTTCTTTCTCTCTTCTCTTTGTTCTGGGTTTAATTAAAGGTGTGTTGTGGTTTTTCTCTTACACTTTGTAAAATCTTCACTGACTGAAGGACAATTTCCTACTCTCATTTTCTGCTACCATCCAGTTGTCAATTCATATATTGTAGCGCACCATGTTCACAAAGTAACTCCTTTCACATGAAGCTGAAATAAAGATCGAATTTGGGAATTACTTTCAATGACGGCACTGCAATGTTGTGTGTAAGGTAATGACATAACTTAGTAGCGATCCAATAGTTTGATGCCAGCTTGAAAGAATAAATTTCACAATGATGTTTTTGTTGAAAACCTTCATTAAACTGCATTCAAGAATATATTTGTCAAGTTCAGTTTACCTTAGATCTTGACCTGTGTGAACGCAACAACCACTGTTTTTCTTTATCTTTAAAACAAATGAAATCATACAAAACAACACTTGCTTTTTGACTCACTTGTGTAAACAAAGTGAGTCTATGTTTTAACCTGGTGTTTGGTTGTGTGTGTGTGTGTGTGTGTGTGTGTGTGTGTGTCCGTGGTAAACTTTAACATTGCCATTTTCTCTGCAAATACTTTGTCAGTTGACACCAAATTTTGCATAAAAATAGGAAAAATTCAGTTCTTTCAGTCATCTTGTTTAAAACAACATTGCGCCTCTGGATGGGCACAAAAAATATAAAAAAGAAGCCAAATTATATGCAAACTGAATCTACTGTTATATTTACATTTTTTATTCTCTAAATTTGGCACTCTGATCTGATATTCTGACACAACAAGAGCAGTCATTTTTATCATTTTTTGTTCAAACAGGAACTTCTTTTGCTAAGCATGGAAGTTATATTTATTTTGCATGTCTTTGGTGCAGATGGTAAAAAAAGGGAAATTAATCTAATTAATGCTAGGGGGCTTAATTTGCTTTAAACTGATCTTTCTCATCTTAAACAATATATTTTGAAATTATACTCAATACATAAAAAGCTTGTGTGTTTTACTCTCAGTGTACAGGGCTTTCACTATGTTCATTCGCCCAAGTGGTCTTTTTCGGAAAATACTAAAATCAATAATAATAATAATAATGGTATTTATATAGCGCTGGATCTTGTGCAGAGACAAATCAAAGCGCTTTCGCACAAGTCATTCACACACATGCATAACTCTAATACTGCAGAAACTAAAGACAAGGAAGGGCAGGCAAGGGGGGCTATTTTGGGAAGAGGTGGGTTTTAAGGCCAGACTTGAAAGAGCTGAGTGTGGAGACTTGACGAAGCGAAAAAGGAAGTTCATTCCAATCGCAAGGTCCAGAAACAGAGAAAGAACGGCGGCCAACAGTCGAGTGTTTGAATCTGGGTATGCGTAAACAGAGTGGATCCGAGGCCGATCGTAGTGAGCGAGATGGAGTGTAGAGGTGAAGGCAGCCGCAGAGATAGGAAGGGGCAGTTTTGTGAATGCATCTATAACATAGAGTGCTGATCTTGTACTTTATTCGGTGTGAGACAGGGAGCCAGTGGAGATGTTGCAAAAGAGGAGTGATGTGCTCAGATCTTTTCTTTCTGAGGACGAGTCGGGCAGCAGAGTTTTGTATGCGCTGAAGGGGCTGAATGGATGAAGCAGGCAGACCAGACAATAAAGAGTTACAGTAGTCAAGGCGAGAGAGAATGAGAGAAACGACAAGTCTAGATGTTGCGTCAGTGGATAGATATTTCCGGACGGCACTGATGCGTCGCAGTTTACAGTAGCAGGACTGACATGTCTGACTGATAAATTTTTGCATGGACAGTGTATTGTCAAGGACAACACCGAGGTTCCTGACTGACGTGGAAAGAGGGATGGATGTACTGCCAAGTTTGATTGTGTCAATTGTGATGGAAGACAGTTTTTGTTTAGTTCCTATGATCATTGCTTCAGTTTTGTCTGCGTTCAATTGTAACTTATTTCGAGTCATCCAGTTTTGAATGTCCAGGAAGCAGTTGGATGTTTCTTGCAAGAGCGACAACAATTTTTCAGGGGTATCACTCTTCTGGAGTTGAGTGTCATCAGCATAAGAATGATGACTGATATTATGGCGGTTGATAATTTCAGCGAGAGGAGCAGTGTACAGTGTGAAGAGCACTGGGCCTAAAACAGATCCCTGTGGGACTCCATGTTCGATTTTAACGGGTTCAGATTGGAAATGATCAACAGTGACAGACTGGAATCGATCAGTGAGATAAGATTTGAACCAGTTTAGAACAGTGCCGTTGATACCAAATGTAAAATGAAGACGGGAAAGAAGGATTGAATGGTCTATCGTATCAAAGGCGGCTGACAAGTCGAGGAGAGTGAGAAGGGAAATTTTTCCCGAGTCGGACGCTATCAGTAGATTGTTCAGAATGTGGAGGAGAGTGGTTTCGGTGCTATGGTCAGCGCGATAGGCAGACTGAAATGGGTGGATGAGATTGTTGAAACAAAGGTGGTTGTTAAGCTGCTTGAGGACAGCTTTTTCGAGGAGTTTGGACATGAATGGAAGATTAGAAACTGGTCGATAGTTTTTCAAAATGTTTGCGTCAAGGTTGGGTTTCTTCAGAAGAGGCCGGACGATTGCAGTTTTGAAAGTGGATGGAAATGTTCCAGTGAGAAGGGATGAGTTGACAATATTAGTGATTGTGGGGAGAAGATGTGAGACAATGGGAAGGAAGAAAAAGGTCCGGGAGTTGAGACAGGTGTGGCAGGAGTAGGAAGCGGAGCAGAGGCTATAACTGGCACGGGGGATACATTGCAGTTCGGAATATTGTCATCAGAGGGGGCAATGTCACGGAAAGTAAAAATGTTAGCAGGAACACATGTGTTGAGGTTGGAAGCAGCACAAACAGCGCCGCATGAAGTGGATCTGTCAACACACACAGGTGTACTGTCAGTAGTGCTGTTGGGGGTCTGTACGGAAACGTCAGTTTTGATGGGCTTTTGTTTTCTCTTTCCTGCTCAGCGAGTTCGTCTTCGCGGCAGGCAAGCGCCAATGCCTGTTCCTCGCAGGCGCACAACTAGGTCAGGGGTCAACGGTGCAGGTTTGATAGCAAACAGTTCAGTGCGCGAGTACAGATCAAAGGGAGGGACGTTGCGCTCACCTTGACAAAGGTTGCCCACCTGTCCACTACCACTGAACGTTACGTTTTGCATGTGTACATGCGTGTTGAAGGGAGAGATGAATGGCGGGCCGGCGCAGTTCAAAACTGACAGGAAAGCAGAAAGGGAAATCCAAAACACAGCCAGTCTTATGTAGATGATATATGACAAGTGGACTTCATAAATCTATTGGCTGAGCCCTGAAGGTCATGGGCAAAAATCAATTGCGTACACATATTTATACATATTCAAAGTGCGTGCTCATATTCTTCGCGAACGACGCCATTTTGTTTCAAGTTGTTGACCTGCCCGTTCAATCCTATATTCAATCGACAATACACGGTAACATGTGATGGAAAGTTGGAGAAGGAGACCGTTAAATATCTATTCAGAGAAAGATTTGTGAACACCTCATCACTTACTGGATTATGCCCCAAACTGCCATAAAAATATTCACAGAATCAGTCAGAATTCACAGTTAAAAATAATAAACCATGAGAGTTAATACCCTTGAACTGATGAAATGTAAAAATTTCCAGTCTTGACTTTTCTCAAAATGAAGTCCTTTTCACTTCATATGACGTTTAGGAGTACTTGTATCTTGCTCTACATGTTATTAGTTTAACAAAATACTCAATTTTCATATCAACTTTAAAACTATAAAACTAGAAATCAGAATGAACATAAAACAGAAATTGAATCGACCATGTCAACAGGGTGTAACTAAACTTGTACATCTATCTAGATCCTGAGAAAACGGCTAAATGTTGCAGTGTGATTGCCGCGATAGCCACGTCTCCTTTACCGTGGACTTAAAAAAGAATTTTTAATTGCCCTTAAAGATTTTTTGAATGCCCAAGATACACCAGAATAATATGATTTAAACAGGGTTCTCACTGCGAATACCACAATCGATTTATTGCCCTTTAAAAAAAAAAAGCATGTTTAAATATTATATTTTTGAATGTCAGTTAAGAAGCCTCGATAGTGTATTGGGTAAGACAGTTTCTTCTCACTCAATCACACAGAGTTCAAATCTGCCGTTAGGACTTTTTTTTCTTTTTCTTTTAACCCGAAGCTTTATAATAACAAATATAGAAAACATTTTAACGATTAGATTTTTTTTTTTTTTTTTTTTTTTTTTTTTAGTGTATCACAAGTGAGTCTTGAAGGCCTTGCTTCTCTTGTTTAATAAGCGTTTTGCAAAAGACCCATCTATTAGAAATATATGTAGGAAACTGTATCTTCTGGGTGCAAAACCAAGGATACACACTTCCTGTTGTGACTGAAAAGAATATTAAACATTGTTTATACTACCATTTTGAGATTGTTAAAAACCAAAGGCCTGCACATTAAACACTACACCACACTGCTGTTATAAAAATAAACAAATAAAGCATGCAGGAACGTGCTATCAGGCTGTGAGAGCTGACCCAAGGTATGTGTGAAAAAATGTACAGGCATATGTGACAATATTTTTTTTAATTAAAAAAGCATATACGCTCACTTGTACACACACACACACACATACACACACACACACGTGTAACAATCTGCAGTCTCACAGGCACCACTGAAGGGCACCAATACTGCAGTTTACGTCAGATGAAGGCACAAACGTCAGATTAAATGATGCATGCCACAAAGATACCCATTCGCGGTCCCAGCCAGGGTGCAGTCTGTTACATACACAAGCTGAAAGTTGAGTGTGGCTGAAAGACGCTGGTATCATGTACGGCACCAAAACAGCACTAGCACAATACCGTGCTCCCCCTCCTCCCAACCTCTCCGCCCCCCAACACACACACACACATTTGCAGAAAAATTTGAGAGCTCTGGGGTATGTTCTCATATAAGTAAATTGAGAAATGACTAGTCTAAAACTTTTTACAGATGGCTCTGTTCTGAAAGATGGAAAAGGAGGAGAGGCTTTTGTAACAGGGGAATTGAACCATGAAAAAATGTCAGTATCACATGAGTAAACACTTCATTTCCATCTATACTGCTGAATTACTGAGTTGCCATGACAAACTGTGATAAATCAACGAATAAATTAATTAATGAACAAATCCATCAAATAATTGAGTGAACGAATAAAGAAACAAATATTCATGTATAAATAAATATGTAGTCTTCATAACTATAAAGTGGAACATAAGGTGAGTCCGTATACTGACTGTAAATAGTAAACAACAACCATCTGTAAAAACAATTATTAACATTTTTTTTTTAATAGAATAAAGAAACGAATGAATGAATGTATGAATGAACACATAACTAAATGAACGAATAACAATTAAAGTCAATAAACAAATAAGAAAATCTCTGGATCTTCTGAATGACAATCGATAGGCAAATTAATTCTATTTTGCAGTGATTCAAAGAGATAAGTGTTGTGCTCTTAGATCTCGAAATCAAAAACTGAAGAACAAATAATGCCTCTCCATTCTGTTGACGAAGCACACTGAGACGGGTGAAGTCCTATTTTAACGTCCTAAATTCAGTGACCTATTTCACCGGAAATTTTTGTGCAGGCCGGGGTGAAACGATATTGCTTTTACTGAGTAGGTCTTGTTGTCCCATGTTCAGTGGTTTTCAACTCGATTTTGAACGGAGTGAATTTAGATTCGGATTCAGTCACTACATTTCACTATGTTTTAGTTTCTGTTTCTCGCGGAGGCGTCACTGCACTGTGGCCGGGTGTAGCGTTTTTGGATTTGATTCGCCCACCGGGACAAATCCATAATACGCTACACGCAGACACATTTGCTAGTCGGCCCGGGGTTTGACCGAGTGCATGCATAGTAGCCTATAATGTATCTGTGTACCTATCAGAGTGGATTTGTTCCACAGAATTTTGCCAGAGGACTACACTCTGGTTGCCACGGCATGGGTTCTTACTGGGAGAAAGGGCGAGAGCGGGATTCGAACCCAGACCCTCACGGACTCTGTACTGACAAATAAGCATCTTAACGATTCTGCCACCCCCCTCCTTATATACAGACAAAAAGGCACAGATTGCCCCACGGAACGAAACTGTGACGACATGCTAGTACTGGTGCCGTGACGGTGTCGTTTCGTGTTGGGATTCAGCATGTCAGTTTCCAGTTCGCGGGATTCGTACCGTGTCGGGCACAGTTTCGGTGCTGTGGAATTCCAGCTTTACAAGAGTTATTGGCTATGCCGCGAGCCATATTTAGTCTACAGTAAAGCCTTAAGAACTAATAGCGCCGGAGTGACTGAATAGCTCGGGATTTGATAACTTTACCATATTCGTACCTCAGTTTGGCTGCTCCAATGTAAGGAGTGTGAAGCGCCGCGTTACCACGGCAGGGTCTCAACTCGCCAGTGGTGCAGATTGGCGAACGTTTCAATGACGCGTCCAAATAGTCGCACAAAGTAATTACGTACTTCAGTCGTGATGCAATAATTTGATGTCAGTTCGAGAGCCTTAAATAACTTTTCTGTTTTTATTTAAAGTAACATATGTTAACTGAGGTCATGTTGTCATCTCTTACGATTTCTATTTAGTTCGTTGTATTTTTCATAACTATTTTCATCTAATTTTCCCACTTGCATTCTGTTGTCATGCAGTTAGTTGTTTATGTCTCAACGAAAGGAATCTGATGCATATGGGTGGAAAAAAAACACAACAAAATAAAGAACTGGGCATGCCCTTTCAGTTCGTATCAGTCATGGCTTAAGCTTATGACCTTTTGTTGGATTGGGTTTCCCGTTTGCCATCAGCTTGTATCACACGGATGCAGCTCTGCACCTACCCAGACTGAAAATGCAAGTGGCCCACCAATAGCGAAAACAAGAGTCGGTAACGATTATATCAAATTTTGTTCTAAAAAAAAAAAGTGGGCTACATGGATACGAGGCAATGTATATTATAGCGAAATATTCAATTACACAGCAAGTCAAATAAACATGCTGAATCTTTCATCAACTTGAAAAACAAACACCATTATTATTATTAAGACACTGAAAATCATTTGCGTCTTACCTTTAGTATCATTACTTTTACATTGGAAACTTTATTCATTTTTGAAGCCCAATGTCTAATACTGCATTCCTAAAGTGATTTGGCAGAACTCAGGCCTGGTTGTCGTCTGCGGACGGCCTAAGGGGCACAAACCCGCATTCGCCTCCCGTATACTGTCCCTTTTAAGTTTTGATCGTTTGATGCAGCAGCCAGTTAAAAAATGTGTCTCATTTTTCAACTTTCTCTGTTTCTCGACTTGCTTAATTCTTTTTAACTTCTCGAATGCTTCACATCACGTTGGGAATTCTCGCAGTTTGATATATTCAGACAGAAAAAATCAAATGATATTTTGTTTAGATATGAGTTAATTGTTGGTTGTTCAACTGTGTGTGTGTGTGTGTGTGTGTGTGTGTGTTTTAATCAAAATCATTGGGAGAGAGAGAGACAAGAAAAATGAGACAAAGAGCCATTCTTTGAGGAACACATTTTTCTGTTGCTGTATCTTCTGAATTTGTTATCTTTTTGCTAAAAAGTATATCATTACATTTATTGAAGTATTTGCTGAGTATTTGAGTGACCTAGACCAGATGCATAGTCTTCTGCAAGAGGATTTTATGTTTGTTATTTTGACACTTGTAGTATTTCATTGTTGTGCTTTCATTTTGTCATTTGTTGACACTTTTCTTTGCTTTCTTTTGGTGGTGGAGAGTGAAACTGTGTTCTTCATAGGCATGAAGAGCAACCTTTATTCAGAACATCTTGAAGCAGTGCATCAAAGTTATTCATTAGATGTTATTCACCAAAACATTAATTCACTATTCAATGGACTTGCTCCTTGTATCAAGATCTGTGTGTCTTTTTGATACACTCACATTTGATGATTTTATTCTTTTTCTCTTTGTGTTTGACAAGAACAAGAACATACCCAGCATGCACACCTCCGAAAACGTAGTATGGCTGCCTACATGGCGGGGTAAAAACGTTCATACACATAAAAGCCCACTCGTGTGCATACGAGTGAACGCAGAAGAAGAAGAACAGTGAAAGTACTGTAGTTTTTACTTCTGTGTGGATGCTAAATGTAACATATTTGATTTGTCTGTGATGCTATTAAATTGTGTATCTGGAATAATGCTGCTGAATTAAAAAACTTCTCATAATATTATGATGTATGTGAATGAAAAGTGTGAAAAGTAACCATGTGAAAAAGAGTGGTTTTACCGTTCTGCTGCCTTGTCTCTGATGACCATTGGCTTGTCTTTTCCTCACAAAGTGAATGTGAGTTTGCACACATTTGCATATGCATGCATGTGTGTTTGTGTGTCAGTATTTGCAATCCAATTGCATATATGTGTTTGAAAAAGTACTTGTGTGTACATGTATGTTTGTGTGTCTGTATGTATGTATCAGAGTGTTAGTGTGCGCATACACACAATATACGACTCTTCCATGACAATATGATTGGACAAGTTCTTTCCAATGGTGACTAAACAAACTCCTTCAACACTCAAATGGAGTGTCCTTGCCCTCATGATTTTCAGCTTGTTCTTCATGCAGGTCCTACTCCATGCTGTGAAAGATCTGGACTTAGGCTTATACATCAAATACTGCCTGGATGGATCTGTGTTTGACCATCGTCGTCTCACCACTCAAACCAAGACCTTGGAGAAACTCATCCTTAAAGCCCTCTTTGCAGATGACTGTGCCCTTATGGCACACAAGGAGAATCACCTGCAGGTCATTGTCCACCACTTTGCAGAAACATCCAATCTGTTCGGACTGACAATCAGTCTTGGAAAAATGGAGGTCCTGGTCCAAGCTGCCCCAAACACAGCCAGCCCAAGCCAGCCATTACCATTGATGGAGTCAACTGAAGTGTGTGGAGAGCTTCAAGTATCTGGGCAGCACTATCTCTGCAGATGGATCACTGGATAAAGAGATCACGTCCAGGATACAGGAAGCTAGCCAGGCCCTTGGAAGATTGAAAGTGAAGGTTCTCAGCAGAAAAAACATAAGACAGTCTACAAAGATAAAGATCTACAAAGCCGTAGTCCTTTCTTCACTACTGTATGGATGTGAAAAGTAGACCCTCTATCAACAGCACATCAAGCAGCTAGAACAGTTCCACATGAGATCGCTGCACATGGTCATGGGCATCCACTGGCAGGACAAAGTCACAAACCAAGAGGTGTTGAACAAAGCTGATTTCACAAGCATTAATCTTCGCTGGCTGTCGCTTTTGACTACACTTGGAAGCTCATGTGGGTCCTCTATGACCCATACCTTTAAAGAGACAAAAACCTGTATATTCCTCCAAAGCTTGTGTGGGTTGTGCATGACACATACTTTGTAAAGAGACAAAAACCTGTATATTCCTCCAAAGCTTATAACAAAATATAGAAAAGGAAAACATATCATAACAACTGATTACACACACATGCGCTTGCACACGCACACACACACTCACACAAACACACACACTCAGAAGAAACACATGCTCACACATTCACACACACGCACATACACACACACACACACACACAAACTGATCACACACACACAAATGCATAACACCACATGCACATACATACAAACCCTACTTATGCACACAGAGATAGAGAGAGAGACAGACAGCGAGACAGAGAAAGAGACAGACACAGAGAGAGCAAGAGAGAGAGAGAGAGAGATGACTCATAGCATCCTATACATGCACAACCAAAGATATTCAGTCACACAGGTACATGCTGTTAGAGAAAGAGATAGAAGGGGGTTATAGCTGAAGACAGGCGAAAGGGACGGGGCGAGGAGGGGCGGGCGGGTAGTGGGAGAGTAGTGGGGTAGTGAGGCTATTGAAAGTTAAACTTCTTTATTTTCCTTCACTAATAGCAAATTAAACCTTCTGAAATCACTATTAAAAAGGTATGGGTCGTGCATGACCCACACAAGCTTTCCAGGGGTGACCACGTTTTTTCATCTTTAAAAAGCATGGGTCATACACGACCCACACCAGCGTCCGTGTGTGCTTAAAACGCCACCTTTAATTACTCATTAACTAATTTATGATTTAAAAAAAAAATTTTTGGCAAAAGTTGGCTTTTTAGGTGTAGGAAGCATTTCTGAAATTTCGTAGAAAAATATTAAGAATTGGCTGAGATATTTGCGTTTTTGTACCCTTCTGGGTCGTGTACAACCCACGATAGCCAGCGAAGGTCAAGTCATTGTTGCTGAAGGTTCAGCTATGCTGAACTGGTCATGTCATCAGAATGGACGACAGCCGCATCCCCTGGCAACTAATGTATGGTGAGCTCAAGGAGGGCTCACGCAGACAGGGAAGGCCCAAACTGAGGTACAAAGACACCCTGAAGAGCAACCTCAGATGGTGTGACATCCAGCCATGCAAAATTTGAAGCCTCTGCTGTGGACAGATCATCATGGAGGTCTCTCACCTCCAAAGCAACAGCTGCCTTTGAAGTGGACAGACGACCGTCTCGTCACTGCAAAGAACAGATGACATAGGGCCTCATTCTCCTCAGTCCAAAATTCAGACCATCGCAGCAGTATCTGTGGGCGCCTGTGTGCTTCCAGCTTTGGGCTGTGGAGTCACATGCACTGTCATTGCTGAGTTCACAGACCTTGTCATCGTCGGCTCCCAATGTACTACCAAGAAAGAAGAAGAAGAAGATTTGTTATCCAAGTGCATATATGTTTTTGAAGAAGTACCAGTGTGTCCATGTATGTGTATGTTTGTGTGTCTGTATATATGTATCAGAGTGTTAGTGTGTGCATACACACAATATCACAAAAGTACACTCTCTTCTCCCAAGCAGATCAAACACAAACCACGCACACTTTCAGTTTTAAGAATTAATAAAACTTTTATTTTCTTTACAATATCAATATCTTTCACTACCAAAAAATCTGAAAGTTTCTTGACTCTGCAAAACACAAGAAAAAAAAATCACCAAATCTGTTGTCATAATTACCACCAGATATAATCACCTCCAACTATTCATCCTGCTCAAAATCAAAGAATGAAAGTGACAAAATAATGTTCAATGAAACATTTTGACTTGGTAGAAAATGAAACAAAATAACATGTCAATGTATGTGCAAACAAGCTATCATGTCATCTAATGTGTAAAAGGAACAAAACACAGACAGTATAAAGCAAGTCTAAAAGAACACTTTGTCATTTTAAATTCTATTAATGAAGTTAGAGCTTAAGAAGATCACCAAAATGGAGAACCCTGGTACACTTTTGTAGATAACATCATCAAAAAGAAAAATTTTCATACGATGGTAGGAAAGCTATCTGGAAATGTTCTAATCCTTCACACACACACACACATGGACATGCACACACACACTACACACATGTATACGATCATGCACATATGGATCATACAAAATTGTTCATGTTAACTTGATTTGAAGTCTTTGTTCTTGTGCACATTTCTCAAAAAGAGGAAAAAATCTGTTTAAACACAAATTTTTGGTCTACTAACTAGATACACCCTCTAAATGGGGTCAAATCGTATCAGCATACACAACATCACAAACACTAGAATTACATGCATACTAAAGGTCACAGACCTTTGGCAAGAGACAAACTACATATATCATCAATCAAAACATGAGCAGAAATGTGCTTTTTTTCCTTAAACTAAAATCATCCAGTTCTCCAAACACATAAAGATTACACAAACATTTAATAATCCATATATGACACATCATATGAATATCTAACTCACCACACAAGTAAAAAATATTACATTTAATTAAATTTGGGTTGTGGAGTCACATGCACTGTCATCGCCACAATATTTACATTTATATATATTTTACATTTAGCGACATCTCTCGTACGATCAAGATTGACCTACGGTCAAGAAATCTTCTTTTCTGCCCCAATGACGTTTCTAAAGAAGCTGCGTATAATTGACAGTAAAGCTGTGAAACTGACTTTAGGAGTACCTGTGCATACTAAGACCTCAGAAGCCTATAAGCTTGCGGGTATTCTACCTCTAGATGAAATCAGAAAATTAAGTTCTGCTAAAAACATTGTGAGATGTACAGCAGTGGATGATTTTGAGGAATTAAATATTAGATCTGATATTGATTTTCCAAAAAATGCACAAAATAATTCAAACCTACAAACCATTTTCCCTCCGTGGGCGCTGATGGACTTCTTAAAAGAAGTGAACCTTTTTAACCAGATTTGAAGGTTTTAAACTATGAAAGTTTTTTTTTTTAAACTTTGGAGTGGAAAGTTTGAAGTGGTTTCTCGTTTTAATTGGTTGTTTTTTTTAGCCTTGTAGTAGTAATTGACGCGGCGATAGCCTTGAGATGGCCTTAGTGGTCGGCGAGGCTCTAAGCACCATAATTTCATTTCATTTCAAACCATTTTCACATATGTGTCAGATATTTTAAATTCTTCAGACTGATTTTCATGATATGGCACCTCGTGTTCTGGTGCCACCTGACCCTCCCTGGGAGTTAACAAAAGCAAACGTCAACATATGTGCTTCTGACACAACAAAAGGAGAATCTCCACATATAATAGCAGCATCTGTCAGAATTGAATGAGAAGAAAAATTTGATTATCATTTAAAAGTTTACACCGATGGCTCAGTCCTTGATGATAGCAGTGCAGGATCTGCTTTTATCATTCCTGGCCTAAAAACAGAAAAATCATATTATTTAGGTAAGGGACATTTGATTTTTACAGCTGAATTGGTGGCCATCCTTATGGCTTTAAATCATCTTGTTGATACAGCAATGATAGCAAGTAGCATCCTATTTTGTGTTGATTCTCAATCTGTTTTAAAAAGTTTGCTCCTTTCTGAGAATAATCAAAGAGAAGATTTATTGTTTGAAATTAAGTATTTATTGCACTCCCTATTTGTGAAGGGTACAAATGTTGATTTTTGTTGGATACCATCCCATACTGGATTCCTTTATAACGACCAAGCAGACAGGGCAGCAAAAAGGGGAGCAAAGAATCATACAGATAGTATAAAAGTATACTGCCCATTGTCAAACAAGGAAATAAGCAATATACTAGAAAGAGACATTTATAGGTGCTTGAATTCAAGTCTAAAACCTCGTCAGTTGACTCTCTCAGACTTTGGTCCGATTCGCAGACCAATTCTGAGTTTAGCTCTCAGACTATTATCAGATTCATTATGGACCAAGTATTGTTCTAATGTCAAGTGCATAGTTTCAGTTTCAGTAGCTCAAGGAGGCGTCACTGCAAGTGTATAAATATGCTTTAGTAACCCGACAATTAAGCATGTAATTTTTTTACTGTAGCTTGATGAAGCTTTATGTACACGAAAGTGTGTCTTCACAAGTGACTGAGAACGTTGATGTTTTCGACTTTTTGCATTCATTATCAGTTGTTTTGCTGGTCAGTTTAACGACTTCTCTTTTACAAAGTCCTTTAAGTAATTTCCTGTAATTGTATTTAGATTTTTTTTTCAAATTTCACCCTCATTTCACCCTCATTTGCCCAGTTTCCCCCAACCCTCCATTCATCCACATCTCCCACCCCTTCTAAGCGATAATCTCAAATGTATTCATAAATACTTTAACAAAATGTCTTCAATCACCGATATGTGTGACGGGACATTAAGCAAAATTCCTCCCTCAAAAATATTAAACTTTCCATACTCACACAAACGTCTAATTATCTGCATATTACACCTCACAAAAATCACAATGCATATCTTATTTTTTGAAATCTCACACTAGCAGAGAGCTCTCTGAATATCAGTTTGATTGTTTTTTTTAAATCACACGAAGTTTAAGTGGAAAAAAAAGTACAGACAATGAATGAAGTCGGTAACAAAGGAATGCTTGAAAAGATTAGCAATAAAGAACACACCTGGTCATATTTGCATAGAAATTACACAAGGTCACACATGCATGCACACACTATTCTCACTCAGTTTGGGGTCCAAGAGCACTGGTATTATCAGTGAAGGGCTCCTTACCAGTTGTTATAGTTTCTTGGATGTTTGATTTTTATCAGTGATAACTGAACACAATGAAATGGTGCAGTGTGTATGTACACTATGTGTGTGTGTGTCTGTGCACATGTGTGAGCGCCTGTGTATGTGACTGTGTGTGTGTGTGTTAGAATGCGTGTGTGCATGTATGTACATGTCTGTGTGCCTGTGTATACAAGTGTACTTGTGTATGTGTATGTGTACAATAAATGTGGCACAATACTGGAAGGGAAAGGGGCACTGTATGAGGCCACCATGAATGCAGGGTATCAAGAGCCATGGACTTTGAGACACTGTTTCTGTATGTCATGATCACCCATATCATCTGTATCACAGGGTTGTACTGAGCTTTTTGAATAAAAGTTCCCACATCAACCTGGCGTAAGAGAAAGACATTTGACATTTGAGCATCGTTTTTGAACAGAGAATGCATAAAAACGTTTCCAATCTCCTAGTGCGATACTAACATGAAATAAAATGAGGTAAGGACACATTTGCATATCCTCATAGCATTGCTAAGTGTCAATTTTTGAACAGAGAATGCATAAAAACGTTTCCAATCTCCTAGTGCGATACTAACATGAAATAAAATGAGGTAAGGACACATTTGCATATCCTCATAGCATTGCTAAGTGTCAACAGCAAGACAGAGATTCAACAATGCAGCAAAAAATAAATGAATTCAAGTTCATGGTGCGCACAACACTTTCAATGTACAGTGAAAACTGATCATCATGATCATGATCATAAATCTTATTGTTGATGATGTTTTGTTGTTCTGATCATCAATATCACAGCTGATATTCACATGTTGGATGTTAAAACTTTTCAGGTGCAGTTTAGTAAATGGCGAGGGTTTTTTTATTCTACAAATAGGGGGATTTTTTCTATCTCAAACCAAAAACCAATGATTCCATGCTAAACAATTGATATCAAAACCTATCTACATGCTCACTGTGTGACAATGGGAAAAAAGAATACATATGTATCACCGTTAACTCAGGAATGTCTTTAAAATATGCAGACAAATAAAAGCAAATGACATGGCATATTAAAAGTGTGAGAACAATAATATAAACATATTCATTTGAACTGTTTAGATGGGGAAAAAATCATTAAATTTGTTTCAAACATGTAAATTACACAACTATTTATGAGAGACTGAAACAAAATCTTCCTGATATCTTCTGCATTGAATTGCATATCCTACAGAAACAAAAATATGACAAATAAAAGTATTAATACTAAATACACAAGCAATTTAAAATCTGTATTGTGGATAGCTAAGAATACGTGACCTACACTTTCACAAAACAATCTTTTTCATTTGTTAAAATTTATTGTCCTGTTAAAAAAGATTTTAAATTGTAAAGAAAAAAGTGTGTACTTTATAAGATAAAAGCATTAATATATTTCTTGCTGACTACTTGTATTCACATTTACCACAACTTGCAGTGTATCGTAACAGCAAAATCAAAGTTTTATTCATACTTAATGACAAAGCAAACTGTCTTGGGCTGTCTCAATGACAAGACAAAGCTTACGTCATTCTAAAATGTATAAAAAAATAACAATTATATATTTATACAGAAAAAAAAATTACTTACCTATCCACTGCAAAACTAGTGTCACATGTGTCTGAGTGCATTTGAAAGCAATAGTCCTCAAGCAAATGTATATTGTTTGAAACTGTCAAAATTTATTGGTCTATTGGAGACATAAAGATATCAAAATCATATGCTAATTTCTCAATTGTTCAGATTCTCTTTCTTAAACAAGCACAATTCCAAGTACCTATTCGAAAGAACTGCTTTGACAGTTGGTCTGTTTTTGTCATTCTGCTACCTAGCCATTATCTATTTTGCTACATATGTTTTGAGGTTTGCCACGCCTGTCTCACAGTTTTTAAAAGGCATGAAGGAACAGGACTAGCAATCATACTAAACAATAAACTGGAAAACGAAGTTTCTAGCATAAATCATAATAAATGGTGCAGCAACTCATGTGAACTAGTTGGCGTATGTCTTGAAAAACCTGGCGGAAGTCACAAAAGCATTGTACTCCCACTCATCAATGCCTATATACACACAGGAACCTATACAAAAACTGACTGGCCTTTTTTTTAAAGGAAATAAGAAATGAATTTTGAGAATCTATGATCATCTGTAGAGACCTTCTTGTGAGATCAAAGTTATGGGACCAGCAGAACTCTAACCCACAAGGACTCACCCTTGAAGAAATGATAGGATATATTTTTCTTATCCCATAGGCCTTCTTGAGAAACTGAAACTGTACCAAACCCTGATGATCAACTAACATTTGCATGCCAGGGAACTTGCTGAAAACCACACCCACTGCACTGTACATCACTTCACACTGCATTGCACAGTCTTGTCACAAGCCACTTTCCTCACACACACACACACACACACACGTTGTCCATGGCACACTCATGGTGAAAAACATGGGCACAGTTTGGCACACACAGAGGAAGCTGGAGGGACTGCGAAGTACTGGGCCCTTGTGAAGGTCAGGAAGATCTGCTCCAGCGTGGTCTGGTGGACAGAGTAATCCTCCACCCCCAGTGTGTCTTTGGCCGACTCCATGGTTTCAAACACTTCAGACAGGGGAACACTGGCATCTGGCACCTAAATAAAATTAAAAAAAAGAAGCTAGAATCATATGTTTATTTGTTTGAGAGATGGGGACTTTCCCTCACCCATTCTTCACACCCATTGTATGAGTGTGCTGAAATGAATGAATGCTTGTGTGTCTAAATCACCTTGTAGTGAACTGACAATAAATCAATGAGAATAAGAAAGAAGACGACATCTGATTCCTCCCCATCATGTGTTGATTCTAGGATTAGTTTGTCAATAACTTTTGAACAGCAAATTTCTTGTCTTTCTTTGATGTTGTTGTTGCTGAGTGTTGAAAACTATGTTCTGATTCTAATAGCGTATTGATTTCAGGATCAAGTTGTTAAATCTTTCAAAAGGCAAGTGTCACCTTCTTTTAAGAAAAAAAAAAAACAAAAAAAAAAAACAAAAACAAAAAAAAACCCAACCCCAAAACAACAAAAATAGACAAAACGTGTATATTGCAAATATAACCGCAAGTGTACATTCCTCAGTTTGTCTCCATCAACATAGACATGAATTAGCACATACACTTGCACATGCATATACACACACATCATTCACAACACATGTATGCACAACCACAAACACATACATGCAGATATACAAACAACCATACCAAAATCCACCCTACCTATTTACTCCCTGCTCCTCCCCAATGACACTTGCCTGAAAATGCACGTAACCCTGATGATCGTCAAACTTCTGTGTGCCAGGGAACTTGCTGAAGATGGCAGATACCAGTGGCTCTTTGGACACCAACTGACCATTGTCATCTGTGGCCATCTTGACCACCAGAGTGTAACCCTGGCCAAACTTGGACTTGAGGTGCTGGGGGCTGCCCAGACACTTGAACTCTCCATTCACCATGATGGCAATGCGGGTACACAGTGCATCACACTCCTCCATGCTGAAGACAATATTCATGTCATCATTGTTGGTGTGATGATGAGGTGATGACGATGATGATAATGAAAAAGAAAGTAAGCATAATTGATGAGTATGATGATGATCATTGTTGTTGTGATGATGATGAGGAGGAGGAGGAGGAGGAGGAGGATGGTGATGAAAAACTGTGCATACTGATAAACACAATGATCATTGTTGGGGTGATAATGATGATGGTGATGGTGCTAATAATGAAGAAAAAAAATGAGTATACAAATTAACATGATGATGATAATTTTTGGTATGATGATGAAGATGATGATGATGATGAGAATAATGATAATGATGCCTGACAACTCACTCTGCATGTGTGAGTAATAAGAGAAAGGGGGGTGGGGTGGGGGTGAGGAAGCAGAGAGACAGAGTGGTCATGAGTAGTTTTTTCTGCCTTTTCTTGTTCACTCTTTATCATGAAAGGGAGTCATGTGTATCAGTTTTTAAACCCACTATACCGGCAACCACTAAATTGAAAATCTTCATAAACACAACATAGGTTTTTGTTGACAAAGGATTTGCAGAAGAAACAGATGGCAGGAGACATATCTCACTGATACATAAATACATACATAAATTAATACAGAGAACTCAGAATACATCTTACACATATAGCTTAAAAATCACGCACACAAACACACACACACACACACACACACATATACATACATGCACACACATACGCACAATACACACAAACGTAAACACCACACACACACATACACACAGTGTCCCACACACCTGTGGGAGGTGAGAACCAGGGTTCGTCCACTGGCCCGAACCTCAGAAAGCACGTTCCACAACTGGCGCCGGGCTGCAGGGTCCATTCCGGATGATGGCTCGTCCAGCAAGATGACCGCTGGGCCCCCCACCAAGGCAATGGCCGTGCTCAGCTTGCGCTTGTTGCCTCCACTGTCAGCAACAAGGTGAAGGTTAAGCATGAAACAGAGAGAGGAGGGAAAGGGACATTTGTTTCTCTAAAATCACATTTAGTTTAACATACTTACAGTGACCTACCAGTGCAGACTCCTGCAGGGGGTCCAGTTCCTGTCCTCTGCAAACCACTGGTTCATCCAAACCGACAAATCAAAAGTAGCTGCCTCCCTTTGTACATGACCTTCCTTCTGTTCACATACCTCTTTGATGGTGATGTAACATAATGGACCTGTAGCATCTGATAATGAGAAGTGGAAAAGTATGGAAGGTCTGTGGTTAGTATGTCAGACTAATCACAATTCTAAGTGACCCCCGCAATGTTGCCCTGCAAGAAAAAGGGCATACAGTGTGAACAGGAAAGTAGGCAACAGATGGGAAGGTGAGCGCTCAAGAAAGAAGAACGGAAAAGAAAAAAAACTAATTAAAAAAAAAAAAGTCCTGCCACTAAAATATTTTAGTAGTCGTGACATGCTCCTTCACCCATTCCCTTTCATGTGCACACATGTCAATGCATATACATATATGTGCATGAGTACAAACATGTACACACACACTCATTAACGCTCACTCTCACACACACACACACACACACACACACTTTAGCATAATCATACACCAATAATTTCAGAAGGAACAAATGCAACATTCTGTTGGGTGCCTTCACACCTAGGAATCTCACCAAATGAATGATCTGATATAACTGCTAAAAAAAAACCCAGTAGTTCGGTTACGCTTCTAGAAAGAGCATAAGAAGTGTATATCAACTTGATGTTTTTCAGTTTTACACTGACTACAGTGTGTCAACATTAAGGAAGATCATCTCACTTGTTCACATGTTGAAATCAAATGCATTTAAAACTTACAATAGCAAAAACATCACATGCTACTGCAGAGGACAACTATCAAATATACTCTTTGAATGTGAGCCTTTAAAGCCCTTTGTACCCAGCTTTCTGGATAAACCATTTAACAATTAGTCCATCAGCCAGTAGGTTAATCGGTACCACTCATAGTGGCAAGTGTTATCATGTATTTTTGGAATCGTCTATGTCCCTATATGTCAGAAAATCATGATAATGTTGTGAACGTGGCAGCTTTCTGCCTGTTATCACGTAATTTCTAACCCTACCCTACCGCGTCGAGAACGCGCACCGTGATCAAGCTCTGTTCTCCCAGAGCCTAAACCACTGAAGAGAGAAAAACCATTATTGAACAAAAAAGAGCTTGATCACGGTGCACGTTCTCGATGCGGTAGGGTGGGGTTAGAAATCACGTGATAACAGGCAGAAAGCTGCCACGTTCACAACATTATCATGATTTTCTGACGTCTAGGGGCATAGACGATTCCAAAAATATATAATAATATTTGCTACTATGAGTGGTACCGACCCCCTTAATTTGAGGGGCTGGCTGAAGGACTAAATGTTGCTGTAAATTTTGTACTGTTGTTAAAAAATGCTGAAAGTTTGCTTCACAGCCCAGATGGACACTTGATATCATTCACAGTTTACACTGTATTAGGTTCTTGCTCCTTTGTACATGAATCTTTTTTTCTTCTTTTTTTTTTTTTCTTTTTTTCTAAAATCACGCTCTGTCGATAGTCATAAAACTGAAGAATACACACTCTGCAAAAAAAAAGAAAGAAAAAAAAAGGCAGATATGTGTGATTTACATACAATTCCAAAGAATATGAATAACCTTGCACAGCTTCCCACCATGTTCTGAGGGGTGGGAGAGAGGGAGGGGAGTAAATCACACACTCAAACCAGAAAACACAAACAGTAAAAAGCAAAGAAAAATAATGTGAACATATAAAACAAACAAACCAACCACAAAAATGACACCTACTGATTGTAGAGTCACTAAGAGAGGTAAGCAATCTACTGGACACACACACACACACACACACACACACACACACACACAGAGTAGAGAAAACCGACCTATAGTGCATGGTCATTTTGTCGGCATGGGGCTCCAGCATAAGCAGGCTGATGAGGTTGTCGACGATGCGTTTGATGTTAGAGAAGGGAACGCCCCTCATGCGTGCGTACATGACCAGCGTCTCCCTGCCTGTCATCTGGTCGATCAAAGCGTCAAACTGCGGGCAGTACCCCATGTTGGCTTGTACCTGCAACACTCTGCACCTGTCGAGTCTGCTTCCATGGCTGGTCTTCAGGTAATAATGCTAGTAATGGCTGTCATTTGGTCTCAAGGAAGACATGACAACCATTATTACCGATAGTAATAAACTAAAATAAACTAATATCTATATATATATATACATATATGTATATACAGATATATAACTGATTAATATACAAATCTGTCCATTGATAAAATAAATACTAAAGGCAACATAGGTAATTCTAAAAACTGCCTTTCCTTTTGGTACGTGACACCACTCAATCCACTCAAATATACATGTGTTTGCGTGCACCTGACTGAGGCCTGAGTGAATGACACAGGAAATAAATGATGAGTGCCTGAAGGCAGCTGTTGGTTGGCTCTACCCAGCTAGGCAGCCTGTTGTGAAAAATGATTTGTCATTGTAAAACGTTTTGATTTTGGCCTGTGACAAAAGACGGCTGCTGTGTAAGTATCAATAACATCAACAACAACAACAACAAAAAGCAGTGACAAAAACAGTCCACAGCACTGCAGACCTCTTTAATGTCGGACTTGACGCTGTGCTGCCAGACAGAGGCGTCACCGTCAGTCACCATGACATCACCGGTCAGCATCTTGAAGGTGGTGGTTTTGCCGGCACCGTTCTGCCCCAGCAGACCAAAGCATTCCTGCTCCGGAATGCCAACCGAGATGTGGTTAACGGCCACGAACATGCCGTACTGTTTGTACAGCCGGTTCAACACCAGGGTGTCCCCATCCGCTCCACCACTGTCCACCCTCTGTTTCTCCACTGCCACGTCTCTGTCCTCTGATGTTGCGCCATCCTCATCTGCCCCTGGGTTCAATAAGAATAGGTGACTGGTTCCACTTTTTTGTTTTTGTTTTTATTCCAATTGAATGTAGTAAGTGGTAAGCAATCACATTCACTGGGTTTATTTTGGAATTCTTTTTGAACTATAATACAGATATGAATACATATAGAGGATCCACTCTGTTTATGCATACCCAGATTCAAACACTCGACTGTTGGCCACCGTTCTTTACCTGTCTCTGGACCTTGCGATTGGAATGAACTTCCTCTTTCGCTTTTTACTTTGTTTTTTTTTGTGTGTGTGTTTTTGCTGCCTCATCAATCATGCCATTTAAGCGTCATTGTGTGTGTGTGTTCTGAGTGTGCATGAATGTGAGTGTGCATGAATATGTGTGTGTGTGTGTGAGAGAGAGAGACAGAGACAGAGAGACAGAGAGAGAGAGTGTGTGTGTGCATGAATATATGTGTGCATGTGTGTGTGTGTGTGTTTGTGTGTGTGCATGTATGTGTGTGTGTGTGTGTATGTGCACATGCGTGCCTGTGTGTGTGCGTGTGCATGTCTATGTCTGTGTGTGGCACTGACGATTTGCCCAATTTTTCAATTCTGCAACATTTTTGCTCAGACAAACTTGATAATATACTCACAAAGAACTATAAAAAAAAAAAGAAAAAAGACACAGACACACATACACACGCAAAAAACAACAACACACTGCCTTTCTCATACCCAGCTGCACTAAGTAAAACCCATTGCACACCCTTGTCTCACCTGAAAACTGGGGGCTGACGATGTCACCTGAAAAGTGGAGGTTAACGATGTCTCACCTGACTCACCTGAAAACTGGAGGTTAAAGATGTCTCACCTGAAAACTGGAGGTTAACGATGAAAACTGGCAGTTAACGATGTCTCACCTGAAAGCTGGAGGTTAACGATGTCTCACCTGAAAACTGGAGGTTAACGATGAAAACTGGGTGTTGATGATGTCTCACCTGAAAACTGGGTGTTGATGATGTCTCACCTGAAAACTGGAGGTTAACGATGTCTCACCTGAAAACTGGGGGTTAAAGATGTCTCACCTGAAAACTGGAGGTTAACGATGAAAAATGGGGGTTAACGATGTCTCACCTGAAAACTGGAGGTTAACGATGAAAACTGGGTGTTAATGATGTCTCACCTGAAAACTGGGTGTTGATGATGTCCCACCTGAAAACTGTGGGTTAACGATGTCTCACCTGAAAACTGGAGGTTAACAATGAAAACTGGCGGTTAACGATATCTCACATGAAAACTAGGGGTTAATGATGTCTCACCTGAAAACTGGAGGTCACCGATAAAACTGGGGGTTGATGATGTCTCACCTGAAAACTGGAGGTTAACAATATTTCACCTGAAAACAAGGGGTTGACAATGTCTCACCTGAAAACTGGAGGTTAATGATGTCTCACCTGTCTCACCTGAAAACTGGGGGTTGACGGTGTCTCACCTGAAAACTGGAGGTTAACTCACTCCGGACGATGGAACACTATAGCGTTCCTAATGTAAGGTAGCATTCCAGTAGACAGAACGCTATAGCGGTTTCGACAATTAAATTTTTTTTCCATGTTTTCCTCATGGCATAGCATAACAATTGCAGCTACACTGGGCACTGCGAGCGTGTCAAGGGTCGAATGGAAAGTTTCTTCAAGAGATTTCATAACAACATACTCCAAAACGAGCCAGTGAGTTCAGGACCCCACATGACAAGCTAAACTGCATACGTATTGAAAATGGCATCGCAGGCAATACAAGTGAAAATTTTTGGAGCAAACTTGATCACAACTGCAGCTTTTACTGCTGCTGAAGTGATTGAAACGCTTCAAAATGAAGGTTTTGACATCGACAAGGATGAAGACCTTGAATAAAGTATCTGCAGTGAACAAAGCAACCAGCAAAAAGGTCTCTTAGTGACTCAGCTTCTGAGAGCAGTGAAGAGGGAGGGGGGTGGACATTCACATGACGTGAGGAGAAGGTTCAGTGGGTCAAGTACAGTGAGTTTCATTCAGTTACTTTATGTTTTGTATTTTTTTGTGACATTTTTTCCTGACCCTAACAAATAGGTCGTCTGTAGGGAAAAGCAAGGGAGAGAACTAATCGTCCGGAGTTAGTTAACAATGTTTCACCTGTCTCAACCGAAAACTGGGGGTTGATGGTATCTCACCAGACAACTGGGGGTTCATGATGTCTCACCAGAAAACGAGGTTAACGATGTATCACCTGTCTCACCTGAAAACTGGGGGTTGACGATGGATCACCTGTCTCACCTGAAAACTGGGGGTTGATGATGTCTCACCTGAAAACTGGGGGTTGATGATGGATCACCTGTCTCACCTGAAAACTGGGGGTTGATGATGTCTCACCTGAAAACTGGAGGTTAACGATGTCTCACCTGTCTCACCTGAAAACTGGGGGTTGACGATGTCTCACCTGAAAACTGGGGGTTAATGATGTCTCAATTGGAGGTTAATGATGTCTCAACTGAAAACTGAGGGCTGACGATGTCTCACCTGAAAACTGGAGGTTAACGATGTCTCACCTGAAAACAAGGGGTTGACGATGTCTCACCTGAAAACTGTAGGTTAACAATGTCTCACCTGAAAACTGGGGGTTGATGATGCCTCACCTGTCTCACTTGAAAACTGGGGGTTGACGATGTCTCACCTGAAAACTGGAGGTTGACGATGTCTCACCCTCACCTGAAAACTGGAGGTTGACGATGTCTCACCCTCACCTGAAAACTGGAGGCTGACGATGTCTCACCCTCACCTGAAAACTGGAGGCTGACGATGTCTCACCTGAAAACTGGGGAGGTGACAACATCTCACCTGAAAACTGGAGGGTGACAACGTCTCACCTGAAAACTGGGTGTTGATGATGTCTCACCTGAAAACTGGGGGGGGGGGGGGTGACAACGTCTCACCTGAAAACTGGAGGTTGACGATGTCTCACCTGAAAACTGGGTGTTGATTATGTCTCACCTGAAAACTGGGGGTAAATGATGTCTTACCTGAAAACTGGGGGTTAATGTTGTCTCACCTGAAAACTGGAAGTTAACGATGTCTCACCTATCTCACCTGAAAACTGGAGGTTGACGATGTCTCACCTGAAAACTGGGTGTTGATTATGTCTCACCTGAAAACTGGGGGTAAATGATGTCTTACCTGAAAACTGGGGGTTAATGTTGTCTCACCTGAAAACTGGAAGTTAACGATGTCTCACCTATCTCACCTGAAAACTGGGTGTTGACGATGTCTCACCTGAAAACTGGGGGTAAATGATGTCTCACCTGTAAACAGGGGGTTAATGTCTCACCTGAAAACTGGAAGTTAACGATGTCTCACCTGTCTCACCTGAAAACTGGGGGTTGATGATGATGTCTCACCTGAAAACTGGGGGCTGATGATGTCTCACCTGAAAACTGGGGGTTGACAACACCCTGAGGGCCATGGCCCATATTGCCGCGGCACAGGTAGACCAGCTTCTGGGGCAGCTGATAGTCGATGGCCAGTGTCAGCAGGAAGAAGACTGCACACTGCAGGGCCAGGAAGACCATGTTGCGCCCAATGCCTGGGTACTCCCACGACAGGAAGTTGTCCTCAAAGGGCAGGCAGAAGTCCCCGCACATGTCTACCCAAAGATTAGAAAATAATGACGAATAAAACATCTTTTCTTAAAGAGTGTCAGAACTTTCAGGAAATAGGAAGCATGACAGGACATCCACAGTAAGACAAACAGTGTGACAACGTCTACACTGAGACAGTGTGACAATGTCTACAGTAAGACAGACAGTGTGACAATGTCTACAATAAGACAGACAGTGTGACAATGTCTACAATAAGACAGTGTGACAATGTCTACAGTAAGACAGTGTGACAATGTCTACATTAAGATAGTGTGACAACATCTACAGTAAAACAGACCATGTGACAATGTCTACAGTAAGACAAACAGTGTGACAATGTGTACAGTAAGACAAACAGTGTGACAACATATACAGTAAAACAGACCATGTGACAATGTCTACAGTAAGACAGACAGTGTGACAACGTCTACAGTAAGACAAACAGTGTAACAATGTCTACAGTAAGACAAACAGTGTGACAACATATACAGTAAGACAACAAGTGTGACAACATCTACTGTAAGACAAAATCTACAGTAAGACAGTGTAACAACGTCTACAGTTAAGTGTGACAATGTCTACAGTAAGATGTCTATAAGGCAGTGTGACAATGTTTTCAGTAAGACAAACAGTGTGACAACATCTACAGTAAGACCGGGTGACATCTGTCTACATTTGGAAAGTGTGGCAATGTCTACAGTTGGCAAGTGTGACAATGTCAACAGTAAGACATTCTGACAATGTCTACAGTAAGAAAGTGCGTCAAAGTCTCAAACAAGAAAAACAGTTTTATACAGTTTTATACACTGAGATAAACAGCGTGACAACATTCTCCTTCGGTAGGTGTGAGCCTTCACTCAATAACGCCCACGCCTTTTCAACAAAGCCAAACACAACCCTATTCAGTCTGCACAGGTAAGTATGAGAGAAAAGACGGTATAGCATATCCACACCCAAACCCCAGCACTCACCTTTGCAGCACGGGTTGGTTTTGTTGTTAAGCCTGAATATGGGGCAGTACTCATCGGGGGTGAAGCCATCTTGGATGCAGAACTGCTTGTCCATCTGGTTGACGTAGAGGTTGCAGAACCCCATGCCCAGGGAGTAGTGGGGGAACAGCACCATGAACACCCAGTCCAGAACCTTTGCCACATCATCCGTGCCCATGGAAGGGATCCTCAGGATGAACACCGTCATCATGGTGAACAGACCTGTACAGACAGACAGGTCATCATGGTGAACAGACCTGTAGTAAGACAAACAGGTCATCATGGTGAACAGGCCTGTAGAGACAAACAGGTCATCATGGTGAACAGGCCTGTACAGACAGACAGGTCATCATGGTGAACAGACCTGTAGTAAGACAAACAGGTCATCATGGTGAACAGGCCTGTAGAGACAAACAGGTCATCATGGTGAACAGGCCTGTACAGACAGACAGGTCATCATGGTGAACAGACCTGTACAGACAAACAGGTCATCATGGTGAACAGGCCTGTAGTACGACAAACAGGTCATCATGGTAAATAGACCTGTAGTAAGACAAACAGGTCATCATGGTGAACAGACCTGTACAGACAGACAGGCCATCATGGTGAACAGACCTGTAGTAAGACAAACAGGTCATCATGGTGAACAGGCCTGTAGTACGACAAACAGGCCATCATGGTGAACAGACCTGTAGTAAGACAAACAGGTCATCATGGTGAACAGGCCTGTAGAGACAAACAGGTCATCATGGTGAACAGACCTGTAGTAAGACAAACAGGTCATCATGGTGAACAGACCTGTACAGACAAACAGGTCATCATGGTGAACAGACC
The DNA here is from genome assembly GCF_041734735.1 of Babylonia areolata. Classification (NCBI taxonomy): domain Eukaryota; kingdom Metazoa; phylum Mollusca; class Gastropoda; order Neogastropoda; family Buccinidae; genus Babylonia; species Babylonia areolata. Next base: position 8,592,694 of record NC_134900.1, on the reverse strand, counting down.
TGTACAGGCAGACAGGTCATCATGGTGAACAGACCTGTAGTAAGACAGACAGGTCATCATGGTGAACAGACCTGTAGTAAGACAGACAGGTCATCATGGTGAACAGACCTGTAGTAAGACAAACAGGTCATCATGGTGAACAGACTTGTACAAACAGGTCATCATGGTGAACAGACCTGCAGTTCATCATGGTGAACAAACCTGCAGAAAGACAAAAAAAACCCAACTTTCACCGATGGCCAGGTTGCCTGTGGTGCATAGGTCTGTGAATGTCTCACCATTGTCATTCATCTCTCCCAGCCCCTGCTGCTCCATGTTCTCATATCCCTTATTATCGCTGTCAATCTTGGCGTTGAAAACAGCCATGATAGTGGTGATGCTGCATCTTGAGCGGTCCTGCACGTACAGTTAGCAGTCTGCTGTACAAGTTCTCCTTTTCCTCCATCTTGACTCGCTGCTTCAAAGGATGCTGAGGTTGTAATTCCTCATCTCTGCAGCCACTTGCACAGTTTTCCCAGTTTCTTAACATGGTGCGCATGTTCCATGCTCCAGTGGTGCTGGTGGTCCTGGTTGAGATGATGGTCATCAAACTGGCAGCTTCAGGAGTCTGGGTTTCACTACTCAGCATCATACAACTTCAGCAGCAGAACCTACCTCCCCCAGTCACAAAATGTTTGTTGTCATTTTTGTTAGTGCTTTTTGTTGCAGTGATTTTTGCGACAGAGAGGGGGCACTAGCCCCTCATCCTATCCTACTGTTGCATCCCGGCCTTGGACCAGCACAGGTGGAGTTGAACTGATATGCAGAGAAGAAAAGTATGGACAGGTAAGTAGAGAAAACGATATTCGGTCTATGGACAGGACAGGAAGTGGAGAAAATGATATTGTCTATGGACAGGAAGTGGGGAAAATTATATTCTGTCTATGGACAGAACAGGAAGTGGGGAAAATTATATTCTGTCTATGGACAGAACAGGAAGTGGAGAAAATTATATTATTTCTATGGACAGAAGGTGGGGGAAAATGATATTCTGTCAATGGACAGGACAGGAAGTGGGAAAAAATGATATTATGTCTATGGACAGAACAGGAAGTGGAGAAAATGATATTCTGTCTATGGACAGGACAGGAAGTGGAGAAAATGATATTCTGTCTATGGACAGGAAGTGGAGAAAATGATATTCTGTCTATGGACAGGAAGTGGAGAAAATGATATTCTGTCTATGGACAGGACAGGAAGTGGAGAAAATGATATTCTGTCTATGGACAGGAAATGGAGAAAATGATATTCTGCCTATGGACAGGTAAGTAGAGAAGAATAACACTCTGTCTATGGACAGGTTAGCAGAGAAAAATGATATTCTGTATATGGACAGGTATATAGAGATAAGGGATATTGTTTATTGACAAGTAAGTAGAAAAAAGGTAAATAAAGCAGAGAAAGATAATATTCTGTTTACAGACAGGTGAGTGGAGAAAAATAACATTCTGTCTACAAGACTCCACAGCACAAATGATGCACTCCTTGATTTACAAACCAAAAGTGAAACAAGAAGCCACACATACCAGACACGCCAGAATGACACCACACCACCATTACCACCACCACACACACAAACACTCACACTACCTCCCACCTCACCCCATCATACACCTTTCCCTACCCCCACCTCACAAACATCCATGCTTTATATACATTCGCGTCTAGCATGTATAAAATAAATAATACTAAATATTTGACATGCTCCTTCATCATCATCAATACAAACAAAACAGTTTTCAAAGTCTGTGGCCTTTCATGCCCTACTCTCATGGTGACCTCAGTTTCGATACCCCTCCACTTCTGTGCTTGGGGTGAGTCCTGTCAATGTCTTCAGTGTCGGCAGATTCATGGGGGGGCTGTTGTTTAAGGGACGTGGTGGCAGTCTCCACTCTGGGAGGGATGCTCACTCAGTCTGGCTCCGTGACTAAGCCATTATTGTCGTTAGTAGGGGGCTTAGTAGGTGGTGTCCTAAGTACGTTAACTCAGAACAGGCACCACTGGTCACCACCGAAGTGGCTCAGCAGTGCAGGGTCTCCTCTGGTGTGTGGCCTCCTGGTGACCTAACATTGATGGTTCCCTGCAGACTCAACATTGGAACTGTGACAGGCGAACCTGGGTGTGGGGTGTGGGGGAATCAAAATGAGCGGCGTGGGAGTAATGCCACTGAAGTGGTGCAGATGATGGGGAAAAAAAATTCACATGCTGCTTAACAGATGCATAGTTTTTGCATGTTTTATAATCCTAAAGCTTTACATGCTGCCAAACAGAAGCATAGTTTTTGCTTTTTTTCTGCCTCCAAATGCATAAAATGTATCTCTGAGCTGACCAGTTAGTATGTACTGCATAGTGTTGTACTGTATTAGTTTGTTATCACAATAGATTTCTTTATGTGATATTCAGGCTGCTCTACACAGGTAAAGCTTGTCAACAAAGAAAAGTACCACCCTGTTTTTCTTCTTTCTTTTTCTTCTGTCTTTAAGTGAATTTTTCAAAACAGTTTTGCCAGGGATGATCCTTTTCTTTTCATGGGTCCTTTTACATGTGTGAAGTGCCTGCTGCACACAGGACCTCAGTTTATCATTGTCACGGCTCGTTGGCGATCGTTACATATGTGCATGTGCAACTATCTTTTCCATCCTTCTCCCCTATTCTCTCTCCTTTCTCTCCACCCCCCCTCCCTCTCCACCTTTCTCCTTCACCTCTCTCTCTCCTTCATGCATATGCACGTGCATATCTGGGGATATGCATGTGGCATGTCCCTTGTCCTGAACATTTTTTTTTTTTTTTAAACTCTGAGTGAGTTCAGAAATCTTTCTGGTTTGGAGAGAAACATTCCCCTGGGCTGTTGATGCTGAGCTTTGAGGAGAGATGGGTCGCCTTTCCAGCGTATGAGCTGTTGGGTGCCGTCAGTGAAGTTGTGGGGCGTTTGACTTGTCACCGCCTTCTTCTTCAGTGTTGGTCTGTGTTTCACCCTGGGCTAGTGGTGTGCCTATTTACCTGGAGACAGGTGAGGGAGTCTGTGTTTGTCTTTGTAGCGCTAATTAATTTCAGTGATGCGACTTGTGACGTTTGTTGACATCAGAGTGAGTTAGGTTTTTGTTGCTTGTAAGGTTGGGGTGACATTTTTTTAATTGGAAATCTTTTAAATCCAGTAGTCTTTTATTTCTAAATATTTGGGGGGGGGGGGGGGGGGGTGAATAGTAAATTTGTTGTGTTTAGGTGTGTCATTTTGCTGTATATTCAGCTCGGGTTCTTATCACAATTTGGTTTCTTTGTAATGGAAAAAAACCTGATTATAGTCTGTAAATTTTCCCAAACATTTTTGTGTGGATGTTGAAATGAGATGTAATTGTGCTGTAGCCTTACTGGGTGCTGTTTCTATTATTTGGAACTAGTGGTACTGAAATATTGTTATTGCCGTTTATAGTTAGTCACAATGGACGCTTTGGGTTGTGTGTTTGTTTAACCCTTTTATCAAATGGGAAAGCTATAACAAACGGTTCAGATACTTTTCACGGTGATAGTTTTTGTACGCTGGTGGGTTATGCAAAAGGTTATCCACTTGCTCCCTTGTCTTGTGTAATGAATATTGCTTAAGGAAGGGGTGGGAGGGGGAGGATGTACTCTTTTACGACTGGTAAAAAAACAACAACATAGTCTACAGAGACAGTGGGTTGTTACAGATTTTTCTGTGAGTTTCCCCCCCTCCCTTCCGTGCCACTGCCTTCGACGGGTCTCCAGGACAACTCCAGGACAATGGTCCTCGTCCCCTTTCTACCTTGTCCTTCCCAAAACTCCCGCTCCCGCTCCCACTCCTCACTTCCAAAGTACTTTTCCCACTTTCCCATCGTCCCTCTCGCCCTGACCGACCTCAGCCATCGAACCTGCAGGAGCTGGCAGTCTTCAGCCAACGGGAGGAGTTCTAGTCCAGAACTCTGGCAGCATTGTTGAACTGAACTGGTGCTGCAGTTGACTATAGGACTGTAGTGGAATTGTGCTTTGGTTAAACAGAGTGGGGTGCGGGGGTATTTAAGTGCTCTTATTTGTTATGTGTACTAATTTTTGCATGACCACAGTAAAACAACGAGCTGAACTCTTCTGTGTTTCTGTGTTTGTGTTGTCGGGACGTCAGTTAGTCTGGGAAGGGGTAGGGGGTACATGGGCAACCCCTTACGGGTTGTGACAATCATCTCATCTGAATGACTAGCATCCAGACCATCACTCATGGTCTAGTGGAGGGGGAGGAAATTCTGGCAAGTGAGGGATTTGATCCAACATGCTTAGATTCTCTGGCTTCCAAGGCGGACATGTTCCCACTGGGCTAGCACTCAATGGACTAAGTAACATTTTCATCTCTCCCCCACAGAGTTTCCCGAACTAAACATGTCTTGTCTGCCCACCCCATCCACACCACTGACCGCTGACAATGGCAAGGATGACGAGGACGACAAAACCAGTTGCAGGGCTGCTGAATGGGAACTGGAGGATGTAGATGAAAGGAAGGACGGCGATTCCAAACATCATCAGGAACAGCAGCACCAGACCCAGGTTACCATCCTCTGTGTAGGCATCCACCTGGAAAAACAAGGAGGGGGGAACAACAGGGAGGTAAAACAACAGTCAACAAAAAAATAACTTTGGTTAATGATAAGAAAATGAAGTATCTGAACATGCAAATATAAAAGAAATAAATAAATAAACAAACAAACATATTAAATAAGAAGAAGAAATGGCCAAAAGCAAAACTAAAGAGCAGGTAAACCAAAATATCAAAAAGTACACCCCCCATCCCAAACACACACACACACACACACACACACCAGGGCTTGACATTAACAACTGCCCGACTGTCCGGGGCAAGTAGATCATCGTGTCAGGCAAGTATTGCCCTTACCGAACTTGCCCGACCAGGCAAGTTATATTTTCCAAGACAAGCATATTTTGTTTTCAAAAATATCCATCAATCTCCCTATACCGATCGTCTGACACTCTTCCTCTAGCAGACGATGTTTTGAGTCTGACTGTGACAAGTGGTCACCGGAAAAAGAGAGCAATCATGCAGCTCTAAAAGGTGATTTGCCATTGGTTGCTATTTTTGGAGAGCCAATGGTAATTTTTCTTATAGTAGTTCATCTTCCGCCCATCACAACTAAAAAAATCATGTCGCAATGTACTCTAATGTCATTCCACTTTAAACTAAAAAACAACAGACCTGTTTACCAGTACCATTTTGGGGGTAATTTGTACATCATTTTGACTTAGAATAAACCAGTACTCGAAAATAGACTTCAGTACAACTTATGAGGAAAGAAAAAAATGTTTTGGCCAACCAGAGTTCTGGGTCCACAACAACAAAGTGAGGAGTTTGGAGGCTGCTCACGTGGCGACGGGTTCTCTGGAGGAAAGTGAAAAGTTCACTGCCGGCACCTGCCCGTCGGTGTTACAGGACTGCCAGCCAGGCCTGTCTGTGGTCAGTCCATGAGGGCAACCTACATGGATGGCCCTGCCCATCTTGCTCCCCTCCACCCCCACTCTTCCCCTCCACCCCCACTCTTCCTCCACCTACACCTCACCCCTCCACTGGCAAGGTTGTCAAAATCACTGCCATGCTATCCCTTCACCATCCTCCCCTCCATTTCTTGGACCATGATCTGCTTGCCTTTCTGTCTCGTTCAGTCTCTCTTTCTCTCTGTCTCTCTCTCTCCCTCGCGTCTCAGTGTGAAGGTCAAGCTGGTCAATCAAAAAGGAAACGGCCATTCTGCAGAATCATAACTTAAACCAAGTCAACAAAGACATGACCTCCACTATCCTCCCCCCTTCTCATTCCTTCCCCCCCCACCCTCCCTTCCCCCCTAACTTTCTCTGTCCCCTCCTGAGACCACATCCCACATCGCAGACTTGTTTACCCTTAACCCTCCCCCCCCCTCCTTTTTTTATATATATATATATTTTTTTTTTAACATGGTCAGACTGGGAATAGCAGAAAAGATGGAGGCAGGGTAGGGGTCAAAGGTCAAGTTTTGCCGAGGGGATCGACACACATCAAAGGACATTGTGGAAAGTTCCATTGCTAAGCAACCTCCATGTAGATAGAACAGCTGTACCACCTTCCCTCTCTGGAACTGTGACCCTTCACCATCCCCTTTCACAAACACACACACTCTCTCTCTCTCTCTCTCTGTCTGATGGCGGGTGAGAACAACTGAAAACCATCCTGGTGTGGCCATCCTGGAAAGTGAATTTTCAACAGAGTTGCCCTACCAGGCAAGTGAGAAACAGTAACTGCTGACCCCATCTAACAGAATTGTACTTGGATCTGTCAAATCCTGACACTGTTTGTCTCACAGTGCAAATACTCACTTTTCTTTTTAACTCTGCATGTTGCTGTTTGCAGTGGAATTTAAAAAAAAAAAAAATAATTTCTGTGGCTGACAGTCATCTGCAAAATCATGCCAAAGGCAGTGTTTTGTCAAGTGAGACCGAGATAAAGCTTGTTTTGGCTGTTCAAAACAACAGTTATCTTTGGGGAAACCCAACAAAACAAACATCAGTTAAAGAAAAGGGTTTGACTACTTCTTTGTGTGCGTGTGTTTGTGAGCGCACGTGAGCAGTTGGTGATGCATGTAAGTTTCTGAAAGTTGGGCAAGTGCAAATTCTGTCCAGGCAAGTGAATTTTCCAGTGACTTGCCTGACTGAGCAAGTGGGAAAAAAAGTTAATGTCAAGCCCTGCACACTCAACATGTGCACACAAAAAACACACACAAACTCACAACCATTTCTCAACACTCAGTCACTCACCCATCAATACCCCTAAAAAAAAATATCTACTTTCCCCTCTCCAAACCACCCCCTTTCCCTCCCAATCTTCCCCAAACCCAGAGAGAAAGAGATATATACAAATAGATATAGATACAGATGTGTGATTGTGTTTATAATTAGTACTGTATCTTTATAACCCACCATTAGAAAGATGCATAGGCCCTGAAAAAACTGAATAAACTTCCGTTTCTTTTCATTTCTACCCCATACCCAACACTCCCCTCCCCATCCTCCCACTCACCTGAAAAGCAGCAAACACGATGAGCAGCACCAGGCAAGGGATGAGGTAGTTGATGAAGTCCCAGGCGAAGGAAGCCACCCAGAATGCCAGGGGGCCCACCCCACTCACCACCTGCAGGTGCTTGGCGCCAGTCTGTCGCTCACGGATGATGAAGTGGCAGAAGGAGGCGGTGAGTATGGCCATGCCGAAGAGCATGCTGAAGCCGATGGTGAAGCCCAGAGACAGCGTCTGTAGCATCGAGTCCTCGGCGGCTGCCTGGCCGCTCTTTGGCATGGGGTTGATGGCCGTCGTGATATGGTGGTCCACTCCTGCCACCTGTGCCCACAGAGGGAGGGGGGGGGGGGGGGGGGAAACAGGAACATGCCAAGTTCAAAGCAGGTAAACAACAACAACTGGGGGTTACAGGGGAATACAGGCATTCCTATATGGACGCTGTTTCCCTAAAACTCTCCATTCAACTGAGCCGTTCCTCCCCTACCTTTCAGACAATAACATTCAAATGTGAACATTAATAGCTGAACAGAATGAAAATGTCTGCAGTCATCAGTATGTTTGACAGGATATTAAACAAAATTCCTCCTCCTCCAAGCATCCCTAGCAAAACCAGGTAGGAGGTACTGGATTATACCCAACTACAGGAATAAAACAGAAATGAGGCTATGGGATTCCAGGGGAATACAGGTATTCATTCCTAGCAAAAAACAGGAAAGAGGTTGGAGGGTTATATGGGAAAAAGGGTATTCCTATCAAAAGACAGGGCAAAGGTAAGGGATTTACTGGGGAATACAGCTATTCCTAGCAAAAAACAGGTAAAAGTTTGGGGAATTGCAGGGGTCTATAAGAGGTTGGGGATTAAAAAAAACATAAACGAGGTTGGGAATTACATGGGAAAACAGGTATTTCCAGTACAAAACAGGTAAGAGGTAGTTGATTACAGGTGAGTCTTTTCCTAGCATAAAACAGGTAAGAGGTATGCGATTACAATTTACAAAGGAAAACATGCAGACCTATTCTTACATGTATTTGTTCTTATGTTAAGCTTAATGTCAATGATAATTACAGTCTAACTTTTGATATTTTAACTTTTTCTAAGTCTTTCAAATAATGGAGAAAGAAAAACAGCAAAACAGAAAACACTATCTTTTTTTAGTGGCAAATACATTTCTTGATGGTTCAATTTTGGGTTTTTATCCAGGATTCAAGAGCCTTGAAAATAGTACCCACAAATCAAGAAGTTTCAAGAGATTTCAAGGAGTGTCATAATCAAAATACACAGAAAAAAAAAAGTCATTCCCTCCCTGCTCTCCTCACCTCTCTGACAAAGGCGTTCATGAAGTAAGCCAATGACACAGGCATGGCATGGTAGGGCTGCCCACTGTACCACGCTGTCGCATCCACCAGAGACCCGTCCGCCTCAAACTGCGCCCCGATCACCACCTTTTTGTTGTATGTGTACAGCCCCAGTCCTTGGGCTTGTGCCAGGAAAAAATCGTTGACATTGGGAAACCTTGTGCGGTTAATGGCTCGGATTCTGTCGTCCCCCCAAAACTGGGTGGAGTAGTCTGTGGCCAGGGCAAGGCTGTTAGGTGTAGGGTTGATCCCTGAGGTGTAGTCTGAGATGGTGCCATGGAACATTCTCAGGGTCAGGTCCAACGATACTTCATTGATTGCATGGGGTTTTATCTGCAAGGGGTCAGAGATCAACAGCTGATAAAAGAAAAATTCTGTGAGATATGTGTTTTATTGTGGACAGATCTGTCCAATAGTGAATGCCCAATAACACTAATACCAACAGACTTGGTGACAAAATCTCAATCACTTGTTTTGCAGGTACTCTAAATCTGCCTCGTCTTAATGAACAAAACAAACAGCACAGGAAAATACTCTTAAATGTGTGAAGAAAAAATCAGTATGGCAGTGTATATATCAGCTGCGATCCTCTTTCAATCATTTTTCAGCACTGCCAAGACTCAATCACACTCACACCTTAATTCACAGAGATTAGGATTTTGATTATCTATACGTAATGCACGTGATTACAAATCTGTATGCAATGCTTAAATTTATATTGATGCTAGACCACCACTCCATAGTGCTGACCTCTGTGCTCACATAGATTCTCTCCCTTCCTAGGTAGACACGCTGCTGCTAGACCACCACATCCACAGTGCTGACCTCTGTGCTCACATAGATTCTCTCCCTTCCTAGATAGACACACTGCTGCTAGACCACCACTCCACAGTGCTGACCTCTGTGCTCACATAGATTCTCTCCCTTCCTAGATAGACACACTGCTGCTAGACCACTACTCCACAGTGCTGACCTTGTCGACTGTGAGGGCAGCGATGGTGAAGATGACAGGCAGGGCCAGCTGCACAGCAGAGATGATGCGGTTGCGCCTGGTGTGGATGGCCTTCTTCACAAACATGCCCCAGAAGCGGGACAGGTTCAACTCAAAACCGCTCAGACGACTGTAGCTGTTGTCCAGCGCCATCTTGGCTGAAGAAAGAGATGGGGGAATTCAAGCATGTAGGTGTGTATGCAGACATGCATTAACTTGTTCGCGTATAGGCACACAGATACTCTCTTACACACACATACATGACATACACTCACGCATGTGCATAAACACATAATGTGCTTCTGTCCTCAAACTAAACTGCCTGAACCTGCATGAAGGTCTATGTCTCAATTACATCAACAACATGCTTGCATGCAAGCACAAATACACATACTCTCTCACACACAAGCACACACGAAAGTTCCCCCCTTTCCCTCTTCCCCCTTCTTTTCCCCAAAGACATACATTTCCCATCCTCCCTCACCTCATATCCCAATGCCCTCACACACACACACACACACACACACACATACACACACAAACACACACACCAACACTCCCATATACCTATCAAACTGGAAGCATCCACAACAGTATCAGGAGCTGCCACTCCGTTCATCACTGGTCCCACCTGACTGACCCTTGAACCATTCCCAGGCACTTTCTCATTCTCTGACCCATTGCAGAAGCTGGCGTTTGAATACCCACTGGCAGAGCCACTGGCGTTACCAGGCATGTCCAGATCACTGATGCTGTTGCTGTCGTCTTCAGCCACCCCACTGGCACCCACCCTGGTAACAGGTATCTTTGGTTGTCAAGTTACAGCTTCTGTTGTTGGGGTCATTATTACCGCAGCCATCACCATCATTTCAAAATAGTGACAAGCAGAGAGGGAGGGAGAGGGGAAAGGAAGATAGAGAGGGAGAGAGAGACAGAGATAATGTGAAAGAGACAGACAGACAGACAGACAGACTGACACAGTGACAGACTGACACAGTGACACAGAAATAATGTAAAAGAGATACAGAGAAATTACAGAAAGATGGACATGTGCCGCACACACACATTCAAACATATATGGGGATATAACATAAACACGAACATGTATATGGAGAGAACACACAGACACATTGACACAGACACACACACACATGCAAATACACTCATCACATACACACACTCACATAAACACACAAACATATGTACACATACACACACATGCACAAACACAGACATCTGAACTTAAGACACACACACACGCACATACATACAATATTACATACACACAAATACCGGTATGTGAACTTACAACAAACACATACTCATGGTGATATCACACAATCACATGTATACACACATGAACCTACACACACATTCACATGGTGATATCATACACACACACACACACACACACAACCCCCCACCACATACACACACCACCACCCCCTCACACACACAACAACACACACACACACACACACACACACACACCACACATCCCAAGACCCCTAACTGAGCAACACCTCCTCTATGGTGGTGGCAGTCCCCAAAAAATGGTGATGCCCAGCACACACGCACACACACCACACACACACATCCCACACCCCAACACACGCACACACACACTCACACACACACACACACACAATCCCAACACATGCACACACACACACATCCCAAACCCCAACACATGCACACGCACACAAACATACACACACATCCCACACCCCAACACACACACACACACACTTACTTGAGGAACACCTCCTCCATGGTGGTGGCGGTGGCCCCAAAACTGGTGATGCCCAGCTTAGCGCTCTCTCGCTCCATCGCTCGGAACAGGTCCGGAAATTTCGACACCTCCTCCTCCGGCAGCAAGTAGGACAACTCCGACCCCACCTGACTCTCCAGTTCGGCCCCGGCCACCTGGCCCTGCACCATGGCCGTTACTGTGGCCACGTCACACTGTGGCCCTTTGACCATCACCATGTGGTAGCCCGCCCCTGTTATCATTGACTGACTGATAGATATGGATACTGATGTACCACCTATGACTGATGTGGATATTTATACAGTGCCTAACCTTGGTCACAGACCAAAACTACTGATTGATATGGATATTGATGTAGCACCTATGACTGATGTGGATATTTATACAGTGCCTAACCTTGGTCACAGACCAAAACTACTGATTGATATGGATATTGATGTAGCGCCTATGACTGATGTGGATATTTATACAGTGCCCAACCTTGATCAGCGACCAAGCTACAGATTGCCGTAGATACTTACATAGCATCTATCCTTGGTAAGAGACCAAGCTACAAGTGCTTTACAAACACGTAATCATTTGCTCAACAGGCTGCCTATATGAGCAGAGCAGACTGACAGCTGCCTTAGGTGCTCACCATTCATTTCCTGTATGTTTCAGTCAGTCAGGCTTCAGCCATGTACACGCACACACACACACACACACACACAAAGTAAATCCCAGTGAGATCAGGGTGTTGCCCTATAGTCAGTCTTCATGGAATACTTGCTGGGTGGATCTGGTTCTGTTGTGTTTTGGTTCCAGTCCACTGGTGCAAAGACAGCAAGCTATGTTCAAAGTTGAATAGATAACAATAACAATAACAGAAATAATTTGCACACCTGGCCCTTTTCAAAACCCCATCTTAAACATCAAGAGTTGCTGTATTAGTGTGTTTTCAAAAAAAACATTTTCAGTAGTGAACAAAGAGACTAATGATAAGAAAGAAAAACAGACAAATGAAAACAAAAAATAACCAGTCAAACAAACAAGAAACAAAGGAGACCGAGAAAAAGAAAGATCCAGAAAATGTTTCTCGAGACGAGAAATAAACAGTCCTTCACAGCATGACAGGAAAATATTCCCTCTTCATAAACAACAACAACAACAAAAACCCAAAGAAAACAAGACCTGCTGAAAGTTAAAGCATGCAGAATGATCCCCATTATGTTTATGTTTTTTTTTAAAGGGAGTAGATGCCTGACCAATGCTTAGACCCAATGCAACAGTCAGACGTGGAGAACCTGCCAAATGTTAATTATGTTCCGGAAGTATAACGCTGTATCTTTTTATTCATTCTACTTTCATTTTTTAGCTGGCCAATTGACGTCAACCTAACGTGTTGAGTTTCTTCTAGAATAGGGAAGTACAGGAATATGATGTTCCTTTATTCATTTATTTTCTTTTCTGGTTGACCAACTGCCGTCAGCCTACCGTAGAGCTTCTTCAAGAAGAGGGAGGTGCCACAGCACTTTATTTCATTTATTTCAATTTTATTCCAGTGGACCCTTTGACGTCAGCCTACCGTAGAGCTTGTTCAAGAAGAGGGAGATACCACAGCACTTTATTTCATTTACTTCAATTTTATTCCAGTGGACCCTTTGACGTCAGCCTACCGTAGAGCTTCTTCAAGAAGAGGGAGGTGCCACAGCACTTTATTTCATTTATTTCAATTTTATTCTAGTGGACCCATTGCTGTCAGCCTACCATAGAGCTTCTTCAAGAAGAGGAAGGTGCCACAGCACTTTATTTCATTTATTTCAATTTTATTCTAGTGGACCCATTGCTGTCAGCCTACCATAGAGCTTCTTCAAGAAGAGGAAGGTGCCACAGCACTTTATTTCATTTATTTCAATTTTATTCCAGTGGACCCTTTGCCGTCAGCCTACCGTAGAGCTTCTTCAAGAAGAGGGAGGTTCCACAGCACTTGACCACACCCTCGGCCATGATGGCAATGCGGTCACCCAGGAGGTCTGCTTCGTCCATGAAGTGGGTGGACAGTAGCATTGTCCGCCCCTTGCGGTGGCGCTGCAGGATGTCCCATGTCTGGCGCCGTGCCCCAGGGTCCATGCCTGCTGTCGGCTCGTCCAGGATCACAATCTGCACATGTGGAGAAAGTTGAAGGGAGACTTTGAAATGAATCAATAAGTTAACTCTTTCTATACTAAGGTATGCTCTAGTGCATCTCATGTGCAGAACGCTTTGTTACTGCAGTATACTATTGTGTACCGCGAGTTAAAAAATTTGTAGTTTGTAGGTTAACGGTCTTGTGTGGAACTACACAGCACAGTTCTGTTCAACGGTCACCCAAAAATGCACCTGTACTTTTATTGTGGCTGAGAATGCCTTTGTTTCAGTACAATACATGCGAGTGTACAGTCACCCAACTCTTCATTCTCGCTCACTCGCTTGATAAGATGGTGTCTCTGTCAACTTCAGCAAGTACTGTGGTTCAAAGTCGATGCAAACTCAGCATGTTTCCCTTCAGAAAGTGATAGATGCTGTCACGACTGCTGGCTCTGGTGTTGATAAAGATGAATCTTTAGACACTGATGAGTGGACCCATGACAGTTCTAGCAAGGATGAAAGTGGCGAAAGTGTTGGCAGTGAAACACAAGGACAGTGACTCTGCAGCAGATGAACATGTAGCTGTTGCTGATGTTGCTGAAGGCCAAGACTTGAATAAGAAACAGTCTCGGGAGTTTCTCATGCAAGACTGGCACAGAAACTTATCGGTTTTTTCCGATATTTTTAGTACTCCACACTAATAACCAGTGCAGCATGTGCATGTGTGTGAGTCAGTGTGTGTGTGAATCAGTTTGTATGTGAGTGAGTGTGTGTGTGTATCAGTTTCTATTTATCCAGGTGACACTGATACTGATTTTATAGTGGACATCCGCTGTGCATTCATATTTGCCCATTCAATTGCTACAATTATGAAGTGTCTGTGGTTACAAAAGACTACATCTGTGAAACTTCTGTTATATGAGAAAAACTCACTCCCTTTATGTCAGTTGTAAAAAACATGGATTTTTTTTCAAAATATGATAAATCAGTCAATAATAAACTGAGCGCTTTGAAACTTTGCCAAGTTTTAGTCCATTCTACTCTATAAATTAACACAGAATTTCACAGCTTTATGTACTTGCATTCTTTTTTTTAATATATTTTTCTTGTGACATAAACAAATGGCCAGCACAGAAAGTATACTGAAGAAAGTTACTGGGCAGTCTAGAATGAGTTCATATTCAATGCATTTTGGCTGTGGACACGTACACACACATCAGGACTTTGGGTGAGTGTTCATAAGCAATTGGGCAAGAGTAATCTGCATAAAGACAACAAACAGATTTCACCAAATGACATCAGATTCACAAGGATTTTGAAATGGGAATAATGAGAAATGGGAATAATGAGTGAGTATGCTGGCCTTCAATGCTGTGTGTCAATGTCTTCTGCACACAAACAAATACAAAACAAAACAAGGCACGCTGACAAACAAATACAAATCAAGCGTTGTGCACACAAATACAAAACACAATAAGAATCACGGACAAACACAAACCAAGGCACACAAACAAAAATAAAAAACCAAGGCGCACAAACAAAAACAAAACAAAACAAAACAAGGCACACAAACAAATATAAAACAAGACAAGACACACAAATATAAAACAAAACAAGGCACACAAACAAACATAAAACAGAACAAGGCACACAAACAAATATAAAACAAAACAAGACACACAAATACAAAACAAAACAAGGCACACAAACAAATACAAAACAAGACAAGGCACACAAATACAAAACAACACAAGGCACACAAACAAATATAAAACAAGACAAGACACACAAATATAAAACAAAACAAGGCACACAAACAAACATAAAACAGAACAAGGCACACAAACAAATATAAAACAAGACAAGGCACACAAACAAATACAAAACAAGACAAGGCACACAAACAAATACAAAACAAAACAAGGCACACAAATACAAAACCAAACAAGGCACACAAATACAAAACCAAACAAGGCACAAAAACAAATATAAAACAAAACAAGGCACACAAACAAATAGAAAACCAAACAAGGCACACAAATATAAAACAAAACAAGGCACACAAACAAATACAAAACAAGACAAGGCACACAAATACAAAACAAAACAAGACACACAAACAAATACAAAACCAAACAAGGCACACAAATACAAAACCAAACAAGGCACAAAAACAAATATAAAACAAAACAAGGCACACAAACAAATAGAAAACCAAACAAGGCACACAAACAAATTCCAAACAAACAAAACACAGAGCAAAACCAAACACAACCTTTCTTCAGTGCACCCTAACCCGCAGCTTCTTGTTGTTCAACTATGTACCACACTCTACGGCCACCAATTCCTGGAACAAAATTCTGTTCAAACCCAAACCAACTCAAACAAAAAGCCAGCACAACAATGACAGTCAACAAACATGCCAGCCCCCTGTCTCTTTCCCCAACGGCAAAAAGCTTACCTTGGATCCCCCGATCAGGGCAATGCCTACACCCAGTTTGCGCTTCTGGCCGCCAGACAGGGTGTGTGACTGGGCAGACCTCTTGGACTCCAGCCCCACCTCCTTGGCCATGTGGGCCACAGCCGCTGAGATCTCTGACCGTGGACAGCCCTTCAGCTGTCGGTGCCAGACATGGAAAATGTACGTGAGCTGATCTCCACTCATGGTTACGTTTAGCATCACACACAGAAAGTGATGTTTCACATTTAGGACACACAGAGGCTGCATTCATAAATTGTGAGCTGATATCTTCTTTAAGTGTCACACACAGAAAGTGAATTTCAAATTTACGTTACACAGATGCTACATTCATTCCAAAATCCAAAGAATCTGTTTCTCAGAGAAAAAACAAGAAGAAGAAAAAAAAAACACAGCTTGTCGATCATGTAGTATGGTGCATTATATGACATTATACCACTTAATCCTTGTTACAACTGAGCGCTCACCAGCAGCTGTAAAACACCTGCATTCTCTTGCTGCTGAGCACCCACCAATGCCCACTAAACACCTGCATTTCTTGCTGCTGAGCGCCTGCCAATGCCCACTAAACACCTGCATTCTCTTGCTGCTGAGCGCCCACCAATGCCCGCTAAACACCTGCATTCTCTTGCTGCTGAGCGCCCACCAATGCCCACTAAACACCTGCATTCTCTTGCTGCTGAGCGCCCACCAATGCCCACTAAACACCTGCATTCTCTTGCTGCTGAGCGCCCACCAATGCCCACTAAACACCTGCATTCTCTTGCTGCTGAGCACCCACAATTGCCCGCTAAACACCTGCATTCTCTTGCTGCTGAGTGCCCACCAATGCCCACTAAACACCTGCATTCTCTTGCTGCTGAGCGCCCACCAATGCCCACTAAACACCTGCATTCTCTTACTGCTGACTGCCCACCAATGCCCGCTAAACACCTGCATTCTCTTGCTGCTGAGCGCCCACCAATGCCCACTAAACACCTGCATTCTCTTGCTGCTGAGCACCCACCAATGCCTGCTAAACACCTACATTCTCTTGCTGCTGAGCACCCACCAATGCCCACTAAACACCTGCATTCTCTTGCTGCTGAGTGCCCCAAAATGCCCGCTAGACACCTGCATTCTCTTGCTGCTGAGCACCCACCAATGCCCACTAAACACCTGCATTCTCTTGCTGCTAAGCACCCACCAATGCCCACTAAACACCTGCATTCTCTTGCTCCTGAGCACCCACCAATGCCCGCTAAACACCTGCATTCTCTTGCTGCTGAGCGCCTGCCAATGCCCGCTAAACACCTGCATTCTCTTGCTGCTGAGCACCCACCAATGCCCACTAAACACCTGCATTCTCTTGCTGCTGAGCGCCTGCCAATGCCCGCTAAACACCTGCATTCTCTTGCTGCTGAGCGCCCACCAATGCCCACTAAACACCTGCATTCTCTTGCTGCTGAGCGCCCACCAATGCCCACTAAACACCTGCATTCTCTTGCTGCTGAGCACCCACAATTGCCCGCTAAACACCTGCATTCTCTTGCTGCTGAGCGCCCACCAATGCCCACTAAACACCTGCATTCTCTTGCTGCTGAGCACCCACCAATGCCCACTAAACACCTGCATTTCTTGCTGCTGAGCGCCTGCCAATGCCCACTAAACACCTGCATTCTCTTGCTGCTGAGCACCCACCAATGCCCACTAAACACCTGCATTTCTTGCTGCTGAGCGCCTGCCAATGCCCACTAAACACCTGCATTCTCTTGCTGCTGAGCGCCCACCAATGCCCACTAAACACCTGCATTCTCTTGCTGCTGAGCGCCCACCAATGCCCACTAAACACCTGCATTCTCTTGCTGCTGAACGCCCACCAATGCCCACTAAACACCTGCATTCTCTTGCTGCTGAGCGCCCACCAATGCCCACTAAACACCTGCATTCTCTTGCTGCTGAGCACCCACAATTGCCCGCTAAACACCTGCATTCTCTTGCTGCTGAGTGCCCACCAATGCCCACTAAACACCTGCATTCTCTTGCTGCTGAGCGCCCACCAATGCCCACTAAACACCTGCATTCTCTTACTGCTGACTGCCCACCAATGCCCGCTAAACACCTGCATTCTCTTGCTGCTGAGCGCCCACCAATGCCCACTAAACACCTGCATTCTCTTGCTGCTGAGCACCCACCAATGCCTGCTAAACACCTACATTCTCTTGCTGCTGAGCACCCACCAATGCCCACTAAACACCTGCATTCTCTTGCTGCTGAGTGCCCCAAAATGCCCGCTAGACACCTGCATTCTCTTGCTGCTGAGCACCCACCAATGCCCACTAAACACCTGCATTCTCTTGCTGCTAAGCACCCACCAATGCCCACTAAACACCTGCATTCTCTTGCTCCTGAGCACCCACCAATGCCCGCTAAACACCTGCATTCTCTTGCTGCTGAGCGCCTGCCAATGCCCGCTAAACACCTGCATTCTCTTGCTGCTGAGCACCCACCAATGCCCACTAAACACCTGCATTCTCTTGCTGCTGAGCGCCTGCCAATGCCCACTAAACACCTGCATTCTCTTGCTGCTGAGCGCCCACCAATGCCCACTAAACACCTGCATTCTCTTGCTGCTGAGCGCCCACCAATGCCCACTAAACACCTGCATTCTCTTGCTGCTGAGCACCCACAATTGCCCGCTAAACACCTGCATTCTCTTGCTGCTGAGCGCCCACCAATGCCCACTAAACACCTGCATTCTCTTGCTGCTGAGCACCCACCAATGCCCACTAAACACCTGCATTCTCTTGCTGCTGAGCACCCACCAATGCCCACTAAACACCTGCATTCTCTTGCTGTTGAGCGCCTGCCAATGCCCACTAAACACCTGCATTCTCTTGCTGCTGAGCACCCACCAATTCCCGCTAAACACCTGCATTCTCTTGCTGCTGAGTGCCCACCAATGCCCACTAAACACCTGCATTCTCTTACTGCTGAGTGCCCACCAATGCCCGCTAAACACCTGCATTCTCTTGCTGCTGAGCGCCCACCAATGCCCACTAAACACCTGCATTCTCTTACTGCTGAGTGCCCACCAATGCCCGCTAAACACCTGCATTCTCTTGCTGCTGAGTGCCCCAAAATGCCCGCTAGACACCTGCATTCTCTTGCTGCTGAGCACCCACCAATGCCCACTAAACACCTGCATTCTCTTGCTGCTAAGCACCCACCAATGCCCACTAAACACCTGCATTCTCTTGCTCCTGAGCACCCACCAATGCCCGCTAAACACCTGCATTCTCTTGCTGCTGAGCGCCCACCAATGCCCACTAAACACCTGCATTCTCTTGCTGCTGAGCACCCACAATTGCCCGCTAAACACCTGCATTCTCTTGCTGCTGAGCGCCCACCAATGCCCACTAAACACCTGCATTCTCTTGCTCCTGAGCACCCACCAATGCCCGCTAAACACCTGCATTCTCTTGCTGCTGAGCACCCACAATTGCCCGCTAAACACCTGCATTCTCTTGCTGCTGAGCGCCCACCAATGCCCACTAAACACCTGCATTCTCTTGCTGCTGAGCGCCTGCCAATGCCCACTAAACACCTGCATTCTCTTGCTGCAGAGCACCCACCAATGCCCACTAAACACCTGCATTCTCTTGCTGTTGAGCGCCTGCCAATGCCCACTAAACACCTGCATTCTCTTGCTGCTGAGCACCCACCAATTCCCGCTAAACACCTGCATTCTCTTGCTGCTGAGCACCCACCAATGCCCACTAAACACCTGCATTCTCTTACTGCTGACTGCCCACCAATGCCCACTAAACACCTGCATTCTCTTACTGCTGAGTGCCCACCAATGCCCACTAAACACCTGCATTCTCTTGCTGCTGAGCGCCCACCAATGCCCACTAAACACCTGCATTCTCTTGCTGCTGAGCACCCACCAATGCCCGCTAAACACCTGCATTCTCTTGCTGCTGAGCGCCTGCCAATGCCCGCTAGACACGTGCTTGCTACAGGCACAGCAGTCGTTTACATGAATGAGGTTCTCATGAGAGCCATTGCCTTCTTTTTACCACTTCCTGTCAAACAGCGAAGGTTTTGAATTTCAAACGTTGTAAAGTAAGTCTGATGACTGTCCAGAGCTTTTGTGTACGCTTAACGACAATTCTCAAGCAATTTTGAAGCGTTTGAATGATTTCAGTGCAAAAATCTTGTAAAAACTTAATGTACTGACTAATCTAGATATCAACTGACTGAGTCTAGAAGAACAGACTATACATACGTACATACAAACATACATGCATGCACACACACACACACAAACATAATTAATCAAAGGTAGTTCTGAATTGAACAGATGAATCTCCAGGTTGGTTTTGAAGAGGGAAATGAACTAGGAAGTGAAATGGGAGCGTCTTAATTAATATGGCAAGAAGTTACATTCAATTATGTAGATATTCCCCCCACCCTCCACACCATTACCACTGAGCCCCCCCCCCCCTCCTCCACCCCAACAACAACAACAAAAATAGAGTTAAACACTACATAACAGTATTGGCAGGTGTGGGGATGTTAACGTCAGCAAGACACTCTCCACTATAATCAAATTCTAACCCATATATTTGTGACAGCAGCTGCCTCCTCTGCTGTTCTGGTAGTCATAGCTGGACATGACTGTCATACATACCCGGGCAAAGAAGGTGAGGTGTTCATCAACAGTGAGAGAATCGAAGAGAATGTTGTGCTGGGGACAGAGGCCCAGGTTGCTGCGCACATTGGTGATGTCTGTGCGGATGTCGTAGCCATTGACGTAGGCTGTTCCGGACGTGGGGGGAATGAACCCTGAAAATCAAACAAGGGTGGAATACATGGCATACATTCGTAAACTTCGTGTGGTCACTGATTTACAGGGCTTACAGAAACACTGCAACAAGGCAGCAGACTTTGGAGATCAGCACATGCATGCATACACATGTACACACATGTGGAATACCACAAAATAACACACCAGCACACAGACACAAGCAACACAAGCACACACATACACACAACAACACAAAAATCAAACACGACACACACACACACAGAGCAAGAAAGCACAATCACTAACAACACAAAAACACACACACACATGTGCAACACACACACATACACATATGCGCAAGCAAACACACAAACACGCGCGTGCTGTGCGCGCACACACACACACACACACTCACACAGACACACACAGAGAATAAACACTAAGGGAGAGCACCTGTCAGCATGGACATGGTGGTTGTCTTCCCTGCACCATTATGACCCAGCAGAACGGTGATCTGGCCTTCATACATGGTCAGGGTGGAATCTTTCACCGCCACTTTGTTGTCAAACACCTGAAGACATTCCAGCAACCAAAATGTAAGGCCAAAGAAATCACATTTTCAGTCATGACTGTCATATCAAAGTGAGAACATCACAATATTCTCTCTCAAATGCACACAAAATAATATATCTACTCACCACACTGTCAGTAACAATTATAAATAACATACACATGATGTCTACCATGAACACAGACTACAGATGAACAGAAAGACTGTCTCTCAAAATTCTTACATATTCATAAGTAAACAGCTCCTGCACACATACATACCAGTAGACAAGCAAGGAAGGGCGTACAGTTATGCACATATACATAAACACACATTCTAATTATCCCACTCTGCTCTGACCCCCTCCCATCCCACACATCTCCTTTACTCACAATGTCCAACCCACCTTTCTTTCTACTCTGTTACTTGAAGGTTTTCTTTATGTAGTTACTTTTAATGCACACACACACACACACACACACACACACACACACATACACACTCAAACACACACATACAGACACAGACACAATATACACAAGACAGACAATAAACTGGTCACCAGGATAGTTCATGTATATCAGAAGCAAAGTAAATCTTCAGTACATGATTAACAATGTTGGTAGCAGGAAATAGTTATACAAGAAGTTATTGTAGCAGATATACGTAAAACTGATAAAATCAAATATATTCACCTTCACTCGCAAACACACCACACAAACATGTATTTGATATTTATGGATTGTTGATCTCACTGTTGTAATTCATCATTTCTCTGTCAACCCCCCTTGAACACAAAGACAGAAAGAAGGAGAACAGCACACACTGTGCACACACACAGTTGCTCACCTTTCTCAAATGCACCATACTGATGCCCGCAGGCAGACCGCTCGGCTCACGCTCAAAGTGACGGTCACCTGTGGCACCCCTGGTCTTTTCATGCAACGACATTCTCCTCTGCCGTCCACCCCCACACCAGTATGATGGCTGCATTATGACACATGAAAAACAATTTACTTTTATGGGATTGAGAAGTTTCCTGTTCCTCCTAATCTACAGAGAAATATCGCACAAGAGCTCCCAGTTCTTCAGCCGTACAAACCTAACATTCACAGCCTTTGTCAGTCTCTCACAGGCCCTCTCTCACATCCTTTAAAACAAGTCTGAAAAATGTTCCTTTTCAAGCAGACTGTACAAAATTTTCCCCTCCAGAGACAGGTGCAGTAGAGTGGTAGGCCTGTCTTCACTGGTGACCCAATGACATCAGCAGAAGTCAAGGTACAGGTAACAGGTAACTACATAAAACAGCAACAAATTTCGTGAGCTGTATTCTATGCATCTATTTCTTCTATGGATGTGTGTGTGTGTGTGTGTGTGTGTGTGTGTGTGTGTGTATGTATATATGTCTGTGTCTGTCTGTGTGTATATGTGTCTGTGTGCACATGCATGTGTGTGTTTGTATGTCATGGTTTCTGAGTTAAGTATCATTCTAAAGCACTCTGAGCTGGTTGAAAACGCAAAACAAATGTAATGTTATGATAAATATATATATATATATATATATATATATATATATATACACACCTGGAAGAGAAAGTACCATGGGTAGGGCACACCATACATACCTGGAAGGGAAAGTACCAGGGCCGGGGCACACCATAGGTGCCAGGGCGCACATTGTCCAGGTACCAGGTGAGGATGAAGAGGATCACAGTGTCAATCACAAGCATCACCATGGCATGCATCAGGGAAAAGTTGTCGTCCACACTGGCTGGCTCTGTGAAGCCGTCCCACTGAGCCCCCTTCCCTGGCCGCATCATCATCATACTACACTGAGGCTCTTCATCATCATACTACACTGAGGCTCTTCATCATCATACTACACTGAGCCTCTTCATCATCATACTACACTGAGGCTCTTCATCATCATACTACACTGAGGCTCTTCATCATCATACTACACTGAGCCTCTTCATCATCATACTACACTGAGGCTCTTCATCATCATACTACACTGAGGCTCTTCATCATCATACTACACTCAGCCTCTTCATCATCATACTACACTCAGCCTCTTCATCATCATACTACACTGAGGCTCTTCATCATCATACTACACTGAGGCTCTTCATCATCATACTACAATGAGCCTCTTCATCACCATACTACACTCAACCCCCTTCATCACCATACTACACTCAGCCCCCTTCATTGCCATACTACACTCAGCCCCCTTCATTGCCATACTACACTCAGCCCCCTTCATCACCATACTACACTCAGCCCCCTTCATTGCCATACTACACTCAACCCCCTTCATCACCATACTACACTCAGCCCCCTTCATCACCATACTACACTCAGCCCCCTTCATTGCCATACTACACTCAGCCCCCTTCATCATCATACTACACTGATCCCCCTTCATCACCATACTACACTCAACCCTCTTCATCATCATGCTACACTGATCCCCCTTCATCACCATACTACACTCAACCCTCTTCATCATCATGCTACACTCAGCCCCCTTCATTGCCATACTACACTCAGCCCCCTTCATCATCATACTACACCCTGTTTACTAACAAGCACTGATCCGTTTTAACCAACAACGAATGCGTCCTCTTAATTAGCAACAAATGTGCCCTCTTAACTGACTACCAATTACCAATGTGCCCTCTTAACCAACAACCAATGTGCCCTCTTAACCAACAACCAATGTGCCCTCTTAACCAACAACCAATGTGCCCTCTTTACCAACAACCAATGTGCCCTCTTAACCCACAACCAATGTGCCCTCTTTACCAACAACCAATGTACCCTCTAACCCACAATCAATGTGCCCTCTTTACCAACAACCAATGTGCCCTCTTAACCCACAACCAATGTGCCCTCTTTACCAACAACCAATGTACCCTCTAACCCACAATCAATGTACCCTCTTTACCAACAATCAATGTGCCCTCTTTACCAACAACCAATGTGCCCTCTTAACCAACAACCAATGTACCCTCTTAACCCACAATCAATGTGCCCTCTTAACCCACAACCAATGTGCCCTCTTAACCCACAATCAATGTGCCCTCTTAACCAACAACCAATGTACCCTCTTAACCCACAATCAATGTGCCCTCTTTACCAACAACCAATGTGCCCTCTTAACCAACAACCAATGTACCCTCTTAACCCACAATCAATGTGCCCTCTTTACCAACAACCAATGTACCCTCTTAACCCACAATCAATGTGCCCTCTTAACCCACAATCAATGTACCCTCTAACCCACAATCAATGTGCCCTTTTTACCAACAATCAATGTACCCTCTAACCCACAATCAATGTGCCCTCTTAACCCACAATCAATGTGCCCTCTTTACCAACAATCAATGTACCCTCTAACCCACAATCAATGTGCCCTCTTAACCCACAATCAATGTGCCCTCTTTACCAACAACCAATGTACCCTCTTAACCCACAATCAATGTGCCCTCTTTACCAACAACCAATGTGCCCTCTTAACCAACAACCAATGTGCCCTCTTAACCAACAACCAATGTACCCTCTTAACCCACAATCAATGTGCCCTCTTTACCAACAACCAATGTGCCCTCTTTACCAACAACCAATGTGCCCTCTTAACCAACAACCAATGTACCCTCTTAACCCACAATCAATGTGCCCTCTTTACCAACAATCAATGTACCCTCTGAACCCACAACCAATGTGCCCTCTTAACCCACAATCAATGCCCTCTTAACCCACAACCAATGTACCCTCTTAACCCACAATCAATGTGCCCTCTTAACCCACAATCAATGCCCTCTTAACCCACAATCAATGTGCCCTCTTAACCCACAATCAATGTGCCCTCTTTACCAACAATCAATGTGCCCTCTTTACCAACAATCAATGTACCCTCTTAACCCACAACCAATGTGCCCTCTTAACCCACAATCAATGCCCTCTTTACCAACAATCAATGTGCCCTCTTAACCCACAACCAATGTGCCCTCTTAACCCACAACCAGCGCTGTCCACCCACCTGTTCCCTCATATAGGCCAATGGTCTTGATGCCATAAGACATGGCCATATTGAAGAGAACACAGGCACCAAGTTTCTCCAACAGTGTGAGGGTTTCATAGTTCTGCTCCAGGAAGAAGTAGGGGAAGAACACCATGAAGAACAGGATCCCTGCCAAGGCTGCCGCTACGTTGGCTGTGAGAAAACACAGGAAATCAGACCATTGAAATGATTTCAGGGCTGGCTTCTCCCTAAAATGATCAAGGAACAAACACTAGGGGACACCAGGAAATGTATGGTAAAGTGCCAAAAAAAAAATCACCTTTTCAAAAGATTCCTGGACCAGTTACCATATTAGTGCTGAATCTTTCCCAAGGTGAAGTCAAACTAAGCATGCAAGTGTGGTAGCAAGAGTTCTGAAATAACATTCTATGAAAAACTTAGTTTGAAACAGTCTGTACAATCACACAATATGGATCTCACATTACTAACAATTTAAAGTAACTGTAGACAAAGACACTGACTGGCATACCTTTGCTGACAAAAGTGCTGACCAGGAAAGTGAAGGCGATGATGCTGATGGAATAGAGGACAAGGAAGACGAAGATGAGGGAGGGGTCACTGTAGACAAGGACAGATGGCTTGCTCCCCAGCTTGACTGACATGAGGAGCGTATAAACGGCACTGGCTATGACCAGATAGAAGAAGAACAGCAGGAACCATGATGTCCAGTGTGCAGCTGAAGACATCCCCATCAACTTCATCGACTCCTGCCAGAGAAGAACAGTATTCAATGGCAATATGAAAGGCAACAAACCCCTGCAAGAGGAGAACAGTGTTCAATGGCAATATGAAAGGCAACAAACCCCTGCAAGAGAAGAACAGTGTTCAATGGCAATATGAAAGGCAACAAACCCCTGCAAGAGGAGAACAGTATTCAATGGCAATATGAAAGGCAACAAACCCCTGCAAGAGGAGAACAGTGTTCAATGGCAATATGAAAGGCAACAAACCCCTGCAACAGGAGAACAGTGTTCAATGGCAATATGAAAGGCAACAAACCCCTGCAAGAAGAGAACAGTGTTCAATGGCAATACAAAAGGCAACAAACCCCTGCAAGAGGAGAACAGTGTTCAATGGCAATATGAAAGGCAACAAACCCCTGCAAGAGGAGAACAGTGTTCAATGGCAATATGAAAGGCAACAAACCCCTGCAAGAGGAGAACAGTGTTCAATGGCAATACAAAAGGCAACAAACCCCTGCAAGAAGAGAACAGTGTTCAATGGCAATATGAAAGGCAACAAACCCCTGCAAGAGAAGAACAGTGTTCAATGGCAATATGAAAGGCAACAAACCTCTGCAAGAGAAGAACAGTGTTCAATGGCAATATGAAAGGCAACAAACCCCTGCAACAGGAGAACAGTGTTCAATGGCAATATGAAAGGCAACAAACCTCTGCAAGAGAAGAACAGTGTTCAATGGCAATATGAAAGGCAACAAACCCCTGCAAGAGGAGAACAGTGTTCAATGGCAATATGAAAGGCAACAAACCCCTGCAAGAGGAGAACAGTGTTCAATGGCAATATGAAAGGCAACAAACCCCTGCAAGAAGAGAACAGTGTTCAATGGCAATATGAAAGGCAACAAACTCCTGCAAGAGGAGAACAATGGCAATATGAAAGGCAACAAACCCCTGCAACAGGAGAACAGTGTTCAATGGCAATACAAAAGGCAACAAACCCCTGCAAGAGGAGAACAGTGTTCAATGGCAATATGAAAGGCAACAAACCCCTGCAAGAGGAGAACAGTGTTCAATGGCAATATGAAAGGCAACAAACCCCTGCAAGAGGAGAACAGTGTTCAATGGCAATATGAAAGGCAACAAACCCCTGGAAGAGGAGAACAGTGTTCAATGGCAATATGAAAGGCAACAAACCCCTGCAAGAGGAGAACAGTGTTCAATGGCAATATGAAAGGCAACAAACCCCTGCAAGAGGAGAACAGTGTTCAATGGCAATACAAAAGGCAATGAACCACTGTACCAACACTGCAGGCCCTCACTGATGCAAGGAATTAATGTTGTTTTTTTTCCCAAACTAAAAGAAAATAAACAACATCAACAGCCTGTGATAAGTTTATGCTCCTGACTGTAACCTGGCTTGGTCAAGGTGGCACTACACTGTGAAACATGTCACAATCTGTCTTTATTCCTGGCAGTCATGGGTCAGGCCACCATTTCCAGCAAAGCTCCTCTCTGTCCACTCCATGATGTTTTCTGTCCACTTATTTCACCGTCTGCCTCATCTCCTTTTCCCCTGCACTGTTCCCTGAAGAATTATGTTGAAGAGCTTGTCAGATCTTGGCACGTGGCCTAACCATCTCCATGGGTGGGAATGGAAAAAATGTTTCAATCCTGAAAAGAAGGGGTCTGGAGAAAACTGAAAATCTCTGGGCCAGAAATACCATGTGAATGCTTGCCACACAACATTTACACTGCAGGGATGTGCCATTCATGTTCTTTCTTTCCTTCACTTTTTTCAACAAAGTGCCACGGGATGAAGGGAAACAAGTTACTTACTCTTTATTTTAACAGAGATGTGTAACTAGCTCTTGCATGCTTGCTTTTGTCAACGAAGTGGCATGGGTCAGAAGTACAAATATGCATGTTAAGGATCCTGCAATCCATGTCAATGCTCCATGGATTATGGAGACACGAAAATACCCAGCATGCAACAACCATGACAGAGTCATCACCAAATCCATGTTGGATAACAGAAAGAAGAAGTTTAACCCCTAGGCTGCCTATATGATGAGATAACTCATCATTGCAAGCATGTACGCTTCGCTGCCACAATGACGAGATAACTTGTCATCGAAATATTCGGACTTTTCCCTGGTTTGCATTCAGTTCGTTGACGAAAATGCTGGTCGCTTTAGCTTGGGGAATCTTTCTGGATACTATTCATGGCTAGAAACCCCATCTACGTCATGAGGCAGTCCTTTATTTGAATGTTTTGGTCACTGTCGCAGTGTTTTGCCTAGCTCCTTTCCTCGCTCGCTCAACAAAATGTCGGACTGACGCCATGATCAAGACATGCGATCATGGCGAACTAAATCAACCAAGATTGCTTTCTTTAGCTGATGTTCAGAAATAATTAAAGCGTAAATTCGAAGGAGAAGACAGTGATGAACATTTATGGGACGATTTCATAGAAAAAAAAGGGAGCAATCAAGAGATTGGCCAAGATACGACTATCAGTGAGTGATGCCGGCTGCACAACCGTAGCAGACGACACAAACTAACCGAATTATTAGCAGGACACAGTGTTGGCAATTTTCTTGGCACTCAGCCAACGCGGTCTGATGAAAACTGGATAAAGTGATCATGTTAGAGGGGTGAAGAGGAGGGGGGTGGAGACTGAGGGGGTGTGGCCCCACATCCATATTATCGCTTGCGGAGAAGTCACAATGCATTGTGTATCTGTCTCTTTTAAAAAATTTTTATATTGTGGTTGTTCTAGTATAATTTTGTGTGTGCAAATATCCATTTGTCCAGAAAATATGATATTTTACTGCAAATTACCTGACTAATGTTTGCAATGAACAAGTTGAAAATGTGACAAAAAACAAAACACTGATTTCAAAACAACAGCATGTCACTAAAAATATATAAAATGGGAAAACATTATGTGTTTTGTCTTCTTTATTCATCTACCTTTCAGAAAATATGTACTTTTATGGGTCTTTCTCAAATAACAAAGAGCACAGAATTTTTTGAAAATTTATACCCGTTTTTTGTGAAAAAAAACCTGGCAAATAGATTTCACTTAAATCTTATTTTTCTGGCAGTGAAGGGGTTAACTGAACTAGTGAAGAAAATTGAAAACCACTTGGCAAAAGAAAAAACAAAATAAAAAAAACAAGGAAAAATTGGAAGAAGAAAAAAAGGATAGTGGCTGTTTGTCATTTGCCAGGATTTGAGACAGGTCTATCAACTCTGGACCCGTCGCAAATGTCAACAGGTTTTCTACAATGAAGCTGTTAACAACACCCTTCAGCACAGTGGATTTTTCTAAATAATTTTGCCAGGGACAACCCTTCTGTTGCCATGGGTTCTTTTAAATGCGCTTACTACAATCTACATACTGGGGACCTGTTTATTGTCTCATCCGAATGACGAGCATTCAGACCATCAGTGCACTGTCTAGTGGAGGGGGAGAAAATATAGGTGAATGTGGGATTCAACTGATCCCATGCCCTCAGATTCTCTGGCTTACTGGGTGGGTGCGTTACCTCCAGGCCTACCCCTCCACTCCATGCTTTAGCTGACCCAGCACCAGCCCACCCACCTTCAGCTGCTTCTCCTTCTCTTCAACGATGTTCTTGCTCATGATGATGACGCTGAGGATGAAGGACAACAAGAGGACAGTGGGGAAGTTCTGCTGCAGGACTTGCACAATCACGTCGTTGATGTACGGCGGGTACGGCATGCGCTGCACCTTCCAGGATGACACGTTCAGCTCCGCCCCAGGCCGCCACTCTTGGATGAGAGCTTCCGAGACCAGACGTTGAGTGTACACAAAGCTCCGGTTGTAGTAGTCTGTCAACAACACAAGACAGTCATGTCCATGTTACAAGTCCCTGCTTCTTCATTTATTCTCTCCTTTACATGTTATTCTCTTGTGTCTCACCAGCTAGCGACTGTTCATTTAGTCACAAGATACATAAAATGAGAAAGTTTTGTTTTTTTTATAAAAAAGCTCAACAACAGTGCATGCTTAAATGCTTCGAACAAAAACATTGTAACAATGACAGTCATTCACAGGTCAATGACAATATCTAAGTTGATATTCTCAACAGTATATGCACATGTACATCCATTACATGCTGTGACCAGTTTATAATGCAACAGTGTTGCCTATTACAATGAGTTGGGTTTTTCCTTTCTTTCTCCCCCCACCCCCCTTTTTTCTTTTAAACCTGCTATTGCTATTTTTTTTTTTTTATTGTCTGTTCAATGTGTTTCTGTTCTTTATACTATGAAATTATAGGAGACAACTTTTTTCTTTAAGAAAAAGAAAAGAAAATATATGACAGGGCAAATACTGGAAGCTGGCTGATGCAGGAAAACAAATATTGTTCAGAAAAAGGTAACTCTCTCCCCTCCCCACCATAATGCAACAATCAACGTACAATCATTGTCTGCACCACGAGGGCTCAGCACTTGGTAGAAAGAAAACACATTCTGTGTGTGCCACTTGTCCTTATCTTCTGTCCGCGGCCGTATGGTGTACTTGACATTGGGGGGCAAGGCACTGGCCGTGGGCTCAATGTCAAAAATGACAGTGATGGGGTACTCCATCGTATTCTCTCCTTGCAGTTGGTAGAACTGAATGATGTCTTCCTCAGATTCAAAACCCACCACAGTCACTGCAAAACAGGGAAGACAAAATCATGATGAAGTGAAAGTAGCAAATGCACAATACAACGAGCCATCGACTTTTAGAATTCACATAGCAAACAGGCTCACCTAAGTCACTGAAAATTTCTCAGTCCACATTAGCAGCAAACTGCAAGCCTGTTTCTGCCTTCATGAATAAGTGCAAGTGCATGTGGAAGATCAAGTATGTATGTAAAAGATGTTATACTCCATCTCAGTAGAATACAGGACATACATCTTCAGAAAATGGAGTAAAGATATCTAAATGGGTACCTCACATCGTTACACAAGGTCTTTTTCAGTCCTGCACTTACTAGGGATGCAAACTGTAATAGTGTACCAACAAAATCCTTTAAGGTAAAATTCTTTTGTGCAGGATTAGATCCACATGGCAAACATACCTCTCTCCTGGCATCATCCATATGGAGTGAGCTGCTACTGTCTGTCCACCAATTTTCTCTTCTGTAAAATCTTTTAGATAAATGCAAAACTGTCCTATTCCAAAAGGTAAAAAAACAATATTCAATACATAGTTCTTCCGGCACATTTCACCAAAGTTATAAATTTTCCTGCACTACTGAAATCTTCTGCTTCCATGCTAACCCTGACTTTCATTATACAAACAGGGTGTGTGCACCCACTCACACACACGTGTGTGTGCATGTGTGTGTGGTGTGAGTGTGTATGAATATTCTTTAGCAACTGTGAAACATATTTTATTCATTACTGACATGCACACATACACATACGCACATGTACTGACATTTGCACACACACACACACACACAAGTACTGACATGTGCAAAAACACACACAAACACGCACACACACACACACACAAATTCACTGTAATGTTTTACCATTTCCTTCTAGGTCATCAAAGAGTGTGGTGTTGACATGAGCCATGACACGGTTGATGAGCGTAGAGTTGGGGGCGTACAGCAACTGCTGACCTGATTGCCTGAATGTGGCCGCTGCCTCTGGCCCCAGGCTCTGGGGGCCCCACACTGTGGGCGTGGACACGTCCGTGACCTCCACCACCTGAGTTTCAGGTTCAGTTTATCAACGAGGCGTCACTGCCTTCAGACAAATCCATATTGCTTAGCAGATGCCTGACAGCAGCATATCTGACAACTTGGCTTGTGTGCATGGATGGATATACATTTGTGTACCAATCAGAGTGGAGTTTTCCTTGGCCAAGGGACCTTGGTTTATCGTTTCATCCGAATGACTAGATGCTCAATTTGATTTTCCAGTCAAACTGCAGAGAAAGGGTGAGACCAAGATTCCAACTCGGAACCTCATGAACACTGAATCAGCAGATAAGTGCCTTACCCATTCTGCCACTTTCCTCCTATCATCACCTGAACCCATCACCAACACACCCATCATGGCCACCTCTCCTAATTCTCAGCAATGCAGACACAGGTACCGGCCTGCATAAACCACAAATGCATGCGAACAATTCATGTCGGTGTAGTATCCCAGATTGTCTCCCACCTGGAAGTGTCTCCAGGGGAAAAATTGACCACTGGAAATGTCCCCCAGGGACTTTCTCACCTTTCATAATGTCCCTTGTGGACATTGTTAGTGGCTAAAATGTCCCCTTTCTTGGGTTTTAGCCTCAATCTGAAATGTGAAATGTCCCCCTTACCCTGAAAATGTCCTCCACATGTATCCTGTAACGTCCCCTTTGCCAAAAATGCCCCCCTCCTCTCCACCCCCCTCCCCTGCCACCCCTGCCCGCTTTTCTCCAACAAAACAATTGCAAGTGTGGTGTGTGTGTGTGTGTGTGTGTGTGTGTGTGTTGTAGTAGTAGTAGTAGTTTTCAGTTTAACGTCTTTCCACTTTAAGTGATATTAGGCAACAACAACAATAACAATAACAACAAAGAAGGGGGGGTGGAGGTGAGGGGTGGACAGTGAGGGGTGGGGGAGTGGGTGGAGAAGTGTGTGTGATGTGTGGGTGTTTGAGTGTATAACTGTGTGTGTGTGTGATATGTGTGTGTATATGTGAGTGTGTGTGTCTGTGTGTAATTGTAAGTGTAGGAGGTGGGGGGGAGGGGGGGAGATGTCTGTGAGTCTGTTTATATGTTTCTGTGTCCGTGTCTGTTTTCTTGTTTAAAGCCAGCATGTAAGCCGGTGTATAAGTGTATACATCCAGTTGTATGCCGTACAAACATTGGGTTTGTGCTTATGAATATAACAAATATTTTTATACACATGCTCAAGTGTGTGTGTGTGTGTGTGTGTGTGTGTGCATGTATGTCTGTGTGTGATTGTGTCTGTAATTGTCTTTGATGCGTGTTTGCGTGTGTGTGTGGGAGGGGGGCCGAGGAGGGGGGCGAATGTGTGTCTGTATGCATATATGTGTAGGCATATGTGAAAGCTATTTAAGTGATAAAAACCATTTTTCCATGCAAAATCTTTGGTACATATTTCCTGAGTTTTCCCTGTCTTTCTGTCAGCGTGATAATGCCACTGGGTAAAATATCTGAACATGCCTCAGTCGACAAAACTGAAGAGATTATCATATGGGAGAGAGACAGTGACAGACAGAGTGAGGGACAGACAGAAAGAGAGACGTGTGTGTATACGTGTTAGTGATTTGAAAATACTGAAATAAGTTTGAAAACAAACAAATGACATACCACGGACATAAACTTTTAAGACAGAAACAAACATGTGGTGTAACAAAATTCTCATTTCCTCAATAAAACAATGAACAATCAAAATTCTGCCATGTAAGACCACAAAATAAAATAACAAGGACAACTGTAAAACAAAAACATACAACAACTAAAAAATATGAATTGCCTTCTGTGGTTCAAAATATCTCTTTGTATTGTGTAGAGGCCAGCAGTTCTGCAAAATACTCTTTTCTCGACTTTTTTCCTTGTTCTGCATCCCTGAGTGCACTTGGGTCAATATACCTACCTTTTTTTTCAAGTATGAAACCACATGGGCACAGTCTTCATCACCCACAATGAATTCGATACATCCAGCTTTTAACACTCTTGCAAAGAAAAATCAAACAGTCATCGCTAAAACCACACACACACGCAAACACACACACACACACACGTATATATATATATATATATATATATATATATATAGTTATATAGTTATAGTTATTTAACAGCTTCCGCAGTTCTTGATGTGATGGTTGGTATACTTCAGAGATAGAGGACCGTGTTTTGACTGCTGATACGACCTACACCAATAAAGTCACACACACACACACACACACGCACACACACACATGTGCGTGCATGCACACAACCTACACCAATATAGGTACAGACTCATACATATGGGCACACACACACACACACACACACACACACACATCTGTTCTTGATGACAAAAATGCTGGTGCGGCTTTCTATATTCCTGCCTTTAAAGTTGAAAAATCTTACTTTATTGGAAAACATCTTTCCATATTCACAGCTGAGCTAATTGCTATTATACAAGCTCTGAACTACTTAGTGAACCATCAAATAGTTTTCTCGAAAATAGCATTCTTTGTTGATTCCAAATCAGTACTTTATGCTCTAGAATTATTCAGCCTTGAAACAAGACCTGGCTTAGTTATTGAAGCAAATCATTTGGTCAATTGTTTAAGGATTAAAGGGACTGAGGTCAGTTTTTGTTGGGTGCCTTCTCATGTGGGCATTAATGGCACTAAAACTGCTGATAAAGCAGCTAAAAGACGAGCACAAGATTCAGAAAAATTGCCAAAAATACATGTCCGTCTTTCCGTAAAAGAGGCATACACTTTATTAGAAAAATCAGCATGGGGTCGATTTCATAACCGATGGAAGTTAAAGTTTTTAAAACATAAAGGAACATTTTCCCCGATAATATTATTAAAGAAAAGATACCGAATCCATCAGCTTGCTATACAAGATTAATAATCTCTACTTTCTTCCATATAAAACTTGATGCGCTGAAGATATAGTAAAAATGTTTCATGCATCCGTGATAAGCAGTTCAGCTTGCATCATTGTTTGTTTAACTGTCAGCAGTTATGTACCTTCTTGCCCAAGTATTTCAAAGAGAATAATAATTCTGCAGATGATTTTTGTAAAGTTATTTCTGACGAGGTTCTTATGGTCGAACTTTCACAGGCATTAATTCATAGCCCTATTTCTACATTCCTTTAATGCAATTCAGAACTGTGTTAATGGTTTCTGATTATTATCATTATTATTATTGAATTGTTACTGTTAAATGTAAATGCCCCCCCCCCCCCCCCTTTTTTTTTTTCTTTTTTTTTTAACGTCTAATATCACTGATAGTGAAAAGACACTAAACTAAAGAACGAACACACACACACACACACACACACACGTGCGCGCATGCACACACCGCACGCTCATAGATGTAACAAATGTTCTGTTGGAAGCTGGGGGCGTGAGGAGGGTGGGGGGAGGAGCAGGGGGGTTGGGGGGGGGGGCATTTTCGGCGGATGGGACGTTACGGGATACAAGGGGGTGACATTTTGAAGGTTGGGGGGGAGACATTTCAAAACGAGGCTAGAGCGCAAAAAAGAGGACATTTTGGCCGCTGAAAATGTCCTCATGGGACATTATGAATGGTGAAAGTCCCCGGGGGACATTTCCAGTGGTCAAATTGTCCCCAAGGGACGTTTCCAGGGTGGGGGACAGTCTGGGATGCTACACCGGCATGAGTCATTATTGTCCAGAGACCTGTGCAAGCTAAACTTTGCTGTACCCTTGAAAGCAGCACGGCTACTAGCATGCCGGGGTAAAAAAGTGGTCATACACCTAACAAGCCCAATCATACACGAATACAAGTGAACCTGAGAGATGCAGCTCACCAATGCAACAGAAGAAGAAGAAACTGTTATTTTCCTTTCACTTCCCCATCAAAATGAAATGTCCTGTCCTAACTTCTTAGTTTAAGTGAGGCACTACACCTGCAGCCCAAACCAAATGCAAAAAATTGATACCCCAAAGGACACAACTCTGCCATTGATTATACACATTCCCTTTGCAAGATGAGGTCATGGACTGCCTGACAAGTTCGACTGGCTTTTAGTCCTGCTTCAAAGCAGCATCATTTGATTTGAATGCACTAAAGGCTGGACAATAGAGCAACATGATTTGACTTGTGGGTCACAAAAGGCTGGTTTACTTACAACACGATGTGCTACAACATCCTCTCATACACAAACATATGCACAAACAGACACACATACATACACAAACTCACACACACACACACAAAAACACACCTGTCTGACAGCAACCATGATGAAGGCCCCAGCCAGTGGAATCAGAATCTCAGCAATGGTGGTTTTGATGCTGCGGCGCTGCAGCAGCAAGTTCTTCCAGAGCAGCAGTCCCACCTGGGCCAGGAACCCCGGCCGGCCAGCTGACGCCCGTGCTGATGCTTCAGGCTTCTCCGCAGCGCCCTGCTCCATGTTGGACTGGCTTCTGGTGGTGTCCCCGAGCAGCTGTGTCAAGAGGGTTGGGGGGTTGGGGGTGGGTAGTTTGTTAATGAAAGAAAGGTTAGGAGTGACTGAGTTGAAGACACATGCAAATGTATGTTTGTGTGTTTGTGAATGCATGCATGCATGTGTATGTGTGCACATGTTCATGTGTTTTCATGTGCATGTGTGTGTACATGTGTGTATGTTTCAGGTGCCTAGCTGATTCCAAAATCGTGTTTGCCAAAAAAAAAAAAAAAAAAAAAGGTATCGGCCAAATGGTGTGACAAAAGTTGTGAGGAGTTTGGTGAAGCTGCGTTTTGCATCTAGTTTTATAAATATCTTGCTCTGTCTCAGTTTTGCCAAATTCAAGGATTGTAGATGTATTTCTGGTTGGATAGGTTCTTTAATAATTAACTGGATCAAATCTATGTAAAATTCACACATCTCCATTTCAGAGATTCTGGAACCATGCCTGAATACCAGGTTAGATTGCCGACCCTGTCACTGGGGAATGACACATTGTTTCACCTTTTTTTCAATATCTTTCTTTACTTTGGGCACCAAAGAATGGGCCATCTTCCAAGGACTATATCCACATACTGATTTTGTATCAGAGTGAAAGGCAATGCTGTATGATTTTTCAAATCTTTCCGAGTCATAAAATTATTGTTGGAAATTCATCTTTGAATTGTTTCTCTGAAATTTCATCACTTTCAGAAACAAGACCCAGCTGTATACGTGCTCACCTGCTGATAAGGGAACATGGCTTATTTGGCAGTATGTACACAGAGTGTCAAATTTCTTTTATAGTGTGATCTCTATATAACAGCAATTCAAACTCCTTTATCTGAAGATATATACTGCAAGTCCACTGGAGCTGTTTCTTTGTTTCTTTCAGCTGTACATTATATAGCCAAGTGTTATCAATGATTACAGTGACTGATGCTCCTGTGTCGAGTTTGAATACACGAGGTTTCCCATTTGCTGAAGTAACACTGTCTGGTTTTAATAACATGTTGCTTGGTTAACTGTGTCAATAAAGCAGGGGAAATGGTGTTTTATATATATATATATATATATAAAATTCATCTTTATGTTCTTTAGCACACTCAGTGTAAACTTCATTCACGGCTTTGTTGTCACCAGTTGAGCCAACTGGCTTCTGTGCCACTGAAAGGTTTGGGAAGCACAGTCAAAAGGCGATTGGCACCTACCTGAGCCTTCTGCCATGTACTGTTTTGAGGTTGATACAAAGTCAGCCTCTTGGTGATTGGTTCTTCCTTGGCGTCATGTCATGTCTCCTTACCTCCCAGAGTAATCCATTTCAATATAACGTCAGAGTTAGTTCCTTTCAAACTGGAACTATCGATAGATCTAATGATCATTCGCTCAGTAGCCTTCATTTTGTGAGGTGTTATATATGCTGATCTATTTCTCCCAACACTGCCCTCAATAGTCTGTTGAATCTTTGTACTGAGCAAAAATATGACTAAACTATTACTGTGTCTGTGCTGGCTGAAGGTTTCAAAACTGCAAGTAAAACTTTGACAGATCTATAGAGACATTTGGTTTGACTGCGTGTGATTCTATTAAACTGATATGTTCGATTTGAGTTAACCAGTTCAGTGCCAGAGAATTTAGTAAAAAAAAGTGCTGTCCCCTTGCCAGGGAATTTTGAGGATTCGGGGGTAATAAATCACAAAAAATTCTAGCACAAAAGCTATGGGCAATACAGAAAGAAAGTAAACGTTTTTGTGAAGGAAAATGGGTGTAGATTCTGCTTCTGGGCTTTTTTTTCCAATTAGGTTGATTGTACTTAACTGTTCAGGCATGTAAAGCCAAAATAATAATTTTTGTGCAACAAAAAAGTCTATTTCCACCTCTACATAATGACATCCATAATGAAAAGAAACAAATTACAGCTAGAAATAGCAAGCCTATCATCAGATTATACCTGTAGTAGAAATTAAAACAGGCTATAAGTTTATGAAAACAAATCACAGCTCTTGCAGACATGTAAGTAAATCACTGTCCCAGTAATGACAAAAGTGAGCAAAGTCAACGTAAAAGGTCAATAACAGTCCCAGAAACTGAACTGGCAAGCTTTTTGACAGCAAAGGGCGTTTGCAAGTGAGAGGGTGAAGTTCTTTGATGACATTCACTTCTTTCAAGTTGCACGTGGGCTGATTAAAGTGTCTACTGTGCATCGGCTTGCCACCTCTTCAAACAAGTCATCCCTCTGATTCAGTGAAAAAAAGTGTTAAAAACAAAAAGCACATGTTTCACGGCCAGTGCAGGTTCAGCACTGCATTTTGTGAAAATTGTGGGGCACTGGTGGTTGTCCATTGCATTCTGTCTGCTTTGAAATGTGAGTACACTCTTCCCAAAAGCCACACTCACTTGATGACCTCTGGCTGGCATTCGACCTACTGTCTTACATCACTCCTCTCCCTCTCCTTCTCTTCTTCAAATACTGGCTGTACGTATTCTGTCAGTCATAGCATCAGTTGTTAAAAAACCCTGTCTGATTGGATGGACTGACTGAATTACCATAAAATGGGCTGTTAGTTTCATAACTGTTGTTGTCAATCACCTTCATTTTCAAACCAATCATCAGACAACAGATCCTTCTCCATCGCGAAACCTGTCCATAACCACAAGCAGAGCTTTCAAAATTGTGTAAATCTGCTGACTGTGACTATTTGCTTTACTGGACACAGTTTTCAACACATTTTTTGCACATGATGAAACCCCCTTTTCCATGTGCATATCACATGGTCAGTTAGCAAATTATTATCCAGTACAAAGGGGTCTTCTACCTGATGAATGTTCATTTAAATAGTATTTTTATAATTCAGACACATCAAACTAACTGTTCATAGTCTGTTTATGTGAACTGAATCAAACTCCAATGAAGGAAAAATCAGAACATATGCAGGATGTCAGTGGACGTCTTATAGGCACTATGGCAATACTTTTTGGAGGACATCAGCTGACATCTTATAGGCACTCTACTGGTTAATCGTTATACTGTAATTACCGTGTAAATGCCCAGTATCTAGTAATTGCCCACTCCTTATTTTGGATTAAAAACTTGCATATTGTTCACCTTGTAAACAAACACCCAGCCCACAGTTTGAAAAAAAAAAGAAGAAAATTATCATGAGCTAATGATAAATGAGTTTGCTATTTGTGATCACTCTGCTTTACGAAGCAGCACGTATTTAGATCGAGAGGAAAAGGACAGAATGCCTGCATGTCCTGACATGTGTCATTGGAGTAACATTATGCTCTCACTAGGTTTTACAGTGACCATTCATGCAGGCATTCTGTAAAGAAAGAATGAAATGAAGTAAGATAAATGAAGGAGGAGGCAGAGAGGAGACTTTTAGTACAGAAACATATCCATGACACATTTGAACAGTTTTCCATGCACATCACCATTTCAACGAGAGACTTCTCAAACATAAGGGTCAATGCCCAGTCAGCAGGCCTACTGTATGGTGGTGAAACTAAGTATGGGAATGGACTTCCAGAGAAGGTTCAAGGCTGCAGCAAATGCCCATACACAACTTTTTTTCATGAAATTTGTGCAAAGACAGAGCGGACACTACAAATTTTCAGAACAAAACATAACCCCCCGAAAATGGAGTATGGCTGCCTACATGGCAGGGTAAAAACGGCCATACAAGTAAAAGCCCACTCATGTATATGTGAGTGAATGCAGGAATTGCAGCCCAAATACAAAGAAGAAGAAGAAGAGGAGAATAAAACATAAAGAAATAATGTCCAATCAATAACTGTTATTTGAAATTGCTGAATCCCTCCCTGCTGCACAGTCTAATATGTCTGTTTCTGTGATGCAACCTACTGATACCTAATTTTACTTTTGTTGTTGTTCATGTTGATAACTGCTGTTTCACAGATGTTTATGAAATGCTTATTCCATTGTTATAGTTTATCCTGTCTCTGTATATACCCCTTAAATCTCCATCCCAATCCCACCTCCCACACAGCAACACTCACACACACATGACATGTCCAATATCACTCAAAGTGAAAAGACCTTAAATCAAAGAAAGAAAGTGTGGACACTGACAAGGTGCTTACAGTACTTATAAACCTGGGAGTCACAACATGCCCAACTTACGTTTTGGATAAGTTAATCATGAGCACTGATCTGAGACAAAAAAACAAACAAAAAAAAAACACTAAAAATGTCCCATAAAAACCGCCTTGAATATCAGGAAGTGTGTCCATGATGAATCAATAGAATGACAGAAGACAGCCAGGAAGGATGAAGAAACACAAGCTCAACAGAAATCCCTACCTCAAGAACAGGTTCCACAGTGTATTTGTGCTTCATCCCCCCTTTGCCTCCTTCAAGCACTCAGGCAAGTCTCCCAAACAAGTGAACAACTGTCCTGGTACAATGCTGCAGTCTTTGCATCAGTAGTCTTCAGACTGAGTCATTATATCAGCACATCTTCAGCTTCTCAGTGTCCTCTTTCCAACTTCAGTTGTCTTGGTTCACTATATTTGTCGTCAGTTAAGGACAGACTTTGCATTCAGTATAATAAAATGCTGTGGCTTTGATGGCAAAAGCTGTGTCCTTTCATGTGGGCATTTGTACCCTATACTGGTCTTAGCTTGTTGACGTTCTGTTTTCTCAGTAGGGTGATCTTCCACAGGAGCGTATCGGTTTGAAGCTTCTTGATGTTCTGCCTCTCCTGATGAGATACTGCACTGGAACAATCTGCAGCTGCACTGGTTTGGGGAGTGCTGACATTCAGTATGTTCAGTGAAATCACTCAGTACCAGTACAGTCCATAAATCTTAACATTGTGGATGCATTTGTTTTCAGTCGGACACAGTCACTCTACTAGCATACTACAGTAAACTGATGATTGTTAAGCCTCTTGTCTTTTCAGCTGGGACACTGGCATTGTCATGAGTTACTGTTCTTCTACCATTCAGTTTGATCAAGTCCCAGCATTTGACTTGTTCCTCTGCGCTTGACTTCTCTATCCTTTCACAGCTGGGCCAGCTTGCACAGACAATCCCAGCAGCACTATATTTGTTTAGCGACATGAATTTTCCTAAGTCTATGAAGGCTGAATTACAACCCAACCCTGGTCCATACTTAATTCTACACTTCAAACAGAATGTCTACAGATCTGTGCAAAGACCTCATGGACAGTTCACAAAAATCACTGAACTCACAGCTGTTAACAAAAAAAAAACCTTTTGAAACACTAAAGCAGTTAGCTTTTGTTCTCATGCTGCATAAAGAAAACACTTTTTCTCAGCTGTCAAAACCTTTTTTCCCCCACCCGTCCATCTAAACCTGTACACAACTATCCTGGTATGGACGAGGGAGGAAAATTAACAAAGTACTAACCTCACAGACGATTTTTTTTTTTTTTTCAAACAGCTGACGGCTACCAGAAAAAAAAACAGCTTCACTTTATTAACTCATCCAAAAAAAAACTACAGGCACAGAGTTGCATTATTCAACTGAGAACAAGTGTCACAATACTAAAGAAAATCGAAAAGGCTGTATTTATTCTGTCCAACTTGCGTTATCAGCATTACAAAATATCCACAGGTCAGCTGAGGTGACCTGTTGACACTCCACCCCAACCTGAATCACATGGA